>NC_059286.1:7290681-7320681 GCF_017591435.1 Portunus trituberculatus
CATTTTATCTATTTATTTATTTATTCATTTATTATTTTATTCTTATTTGATGTGGTATTATTATTATTTTTTTGTAGTTCCGTTTTTTTTATATCAAGATTTGTGTTTTTTTTTTCTTTCTAATTACATGTGGTAGTTTGTTTTTGTTGTTCTGTTTTTTTATCTATTTTCCTACTTGATGAAATGTGGTGGTGTTTTTTTTCTTCTTTTTTTGTTCTTATCTCTATTTTTTATTATGTTTTTTTTGTTTGATTATTTGTGGTAGTGTGATTTTGTTGCTGTCTCTTTCTTTTTATCTAGATGTGCTTTTTTTCTTATTTTTACTTGATTAAATGTGGTAGTGTTTTTGTTGTTATTCTCTCTCTCTCTCTCTCTCTCTCTCTCTCTCAATCACATATGTTTGCTTGTCTTGGTTTATCATTTTTTTTCTCTCTCTTTTTCTCTAGTTCTGTTTCTCCAAGGGTATAACTCCCTCTTTGGCTAATAAGGCTGATTATCTTTACTGTATCGTGTGTGTGTGTGTGTGTGTGTGTGTGTGTGTGTGTGTGTGTGTGTGTGTGTGTGTGTGTGTGTGTGTGTGTGTGTGTGTATCTCTCTCTCTGTTTTTTATTTGTGGTGTGGCTTCTCTCTTTCTTCTCTCTTTTTCTCTAGTTCTATTTCTTCAAAGGTGTAATTTTCTCTTTAGCTAATAATCTTCACTGTACTGTATTTATTTATTCTTATGTATCTATTTATTTTTTATCTCTCTTGTTCATTTGTGGCACGGCTGATCATTTTTTCTCTCTCTATTTCTCCAGTCTTGTTTCTTCCAAGGTAACATTCTCTCTTTAGCTAATAATCTTCACTGTATTGTTTTTCTTTTCTTTCTTTTTTTTTTTTGTGTGTGTTATCTCCCTCTTGTTTATTTGTGGCACGGTTTATAACTTTCTCTTCTCTCTTTTCTCTAGTCTTGTTTCTTCAAAGGTAAAATTTGCTGTTTAGTTAATAAGGTTCATTATCTTTACTGTATTGTATTAGTTTTAGTGTTATCTCTTATCACTTTCTTCTCTCTCTTTTCCTCCAGTTCTGTTTCTTTAAAGGTACAATTTTATCTTTATCTCTTCCTCTGTTTATCACCTAGTACATTTCCTTCTTTGTTCCTGCAGCAATATAGTTAGTCAAAGTTTTCCTCAGTCATCAGTATTGCATCTATGAATCCTGCAACACAAGACAGAACATTCATTTTCTATGTTGCTGTATACGTGTTTATCCTCCCAATACTTCCTCTTGTCTATTCTAGTCTAGGTTCGGGCCTCTAGTTTAAGTGGCCTGGGTTTAAGTCCTTGCCAAACCTAGTTGCCCGGTGGGAGATGTAGCGTTCTCCTGTTACCCTGCTGGTGCCATATGGTGTCTCATCGAATAATTTTCATTTCCATTATTCCAGTCGAGCCGTTTTCTTGTGTACTCTAGTTTAGCACACTGTTCTCTCACTTCACTAACACAAGACAGAGTTAAATTTTGTGTTACTGAGTTGTTGTTCCTTATCCTCTCAACACTTCTGCTTGTCTATTCTGGTCTAACACATTCTCTTGTTTACTCTAATCTAACACATTGTTTTTTCATTTCACTAACACAAGACAGAGTTCAGTTTTGTGTTACTGAGTTGTTGTTCCTTATCCTCTCAACACTTCCTCTTGTCTATTTTAATCTAACACATTCTCTTGTTTACTCTAGTTTACTGCACTGTTCTTTCATTTCACTAACACAAGACAGAGTTAAATTTTGTGTTACTGCGTTGTTGTTCCTTATCCTCTCAACACTTCCTATTGTGTACTCAGATCTAGCACTTGTTTACTCTAGTTTAACACACTCCTCTCACTGCACTAACACAGGATAGCGTGTTTACTTTTTGTGTTCATTGCTGTTCCTCCATCATCTCAAAACTTCCTCTTGTCTAGCACAGTGTTCTCTCACTTCACCAACACAAGACAGAGAGTTCAGTTCTTGTGTTCAATGTTGTTCCTTTACTCTCTCAACATCTCCTCTTAAGTACTCTAGTTTAGCACTTTTCTTGTTAAGTCTGGTTTTAACTCCCTCTCCTTTCATTTAATTGATCTAAGACAGAGTTCAATTTTGTGTCCTTGCATTGGTGTTTATCCTTTCAACACTTCCTCTTGTCTATTCTAGTCTCGCATGTTTCTTGTTTACTCCAGTCTAACACACTGTCCCCTCATTTCACTAACACAAGACAGAGTTCGCTTCAATTGGTGTTTACCCTTTCAACACCTTCTCTTGTCTATTCTAACCTAACACTTTTCTTGTTCACTTTAGTCTGGTACAGTGTCTGAAGGGGTTAATTGTTTTTGTTACCTTGGTCAATTCAACCCTATTACACTGAAGAAAAGAAAAGTATATGCCATAAGCTGATCTCAAATTTAATGCAAGAGTTAACCAGTACTCTCAATCATTCACCACTACTCTGTCCACCTCCCTAATGCAAGAGTTAACCAGTACTCTCAATCATTCACCACTACTCTGTCCACCTTCCTAATGCAAGAGTTAACCAGTACTCTCAATCATTCACCACTACTCTGTCCACCTTCCTAATGCAAGAGTTAACCAGTACTCTCAATCATTCACCACTATTCTGTCCACCCTCTAATGCAAGAGTTAACCAGTACTCTCAATCATTCACCACTACTCTGTCCACCTTCCTAATGCAAGAGTTAACCAGTACTCTCAATCATTCACCACTACTCTGTCCACCTCCCTAATGCAAGAGTTAACCAGTACTCTCAATCATTCACCACTAGTCTGTCCACCTCTCTAATGCAAGAGTTAACCAGTACTCTCAATCATTCACCACTACTCTGTCCACCTCTAATGCAAGAGTTAACCAGTACTCTCAATCATTCACCACTACTCTGTCCACCTCTAATGCAAGAGTTCACCAGTACTCTCAATCATTCACCACTACTCTGTCCACCTCTCGAGACTTCACCAGTACTCTCAATCATTCACCACTACTCTGTCCACCTCCCTAATGCAAGAGTTAACCAGTACTCTCAATCATTCACCACTAGTCTGTCCACCTCCTAATGTAAGAGTTAACCAGTACTCTCAATCTTTCACCACTAGTCTGTCCACCTCTCTAATGCAAGAGTTAACCAGTACTCTCAATCATTCACCACTACTCTGTCCACCTCTCTAATGCAAGAGTTAACCAGTACTCTCAATCATTCACCACTACTCTGTCCACCTCTCTAATGCAAGAGTTAACCAGTACTCTCAATCATTCACCACTACTCTGTCCACCTCCCTAATGCAAGAGTTAACCAGTACTCTCAATCATTCACCACTACTCTGTCCACCTCTCTAATGCAAGAGTTAACCAGTACTCTCAATCATTCACCACTACTCTGTCCACCTTCCTAATGCAAGAGTTAACCAGTACTCTCAATCATTCACCACTACTCTGTCCACCTCCCTAATGCAAGAGTTAACCAGTACTCTCAATCATTCACCACTACTCTGTCCACCTTCTAATGCAAGAGTTAACCAGTACTCTCAATCATTCACCACTACTCTGTCCACCTCCCTAATGCAAGAGTTAACCAGTACTCTCAATCATTCATACCTTTCTCTGGCACACTCTGGAACTCCCTCACTGCCTGCTTCTGTATTTCCATCTACCTATGGCTTCACTTCATTTAAGAGGGAGGTTTCAAGACATTTATCCCTTTTCTTTTGGCTAACTCTCAGAACTACACAGGGACTGGCAAATAAGTTAGCCTTTTTTTCCCCCATTTTATGTTGCCCTTAATCAGTTTTCCCTTCTTACATAAAAAAAAAAAAAAAAATAATAATAATAAAAATACTGCCTTCCATTACACAAGTCACGCCTCAAGCAAGCACATTTCAGTCGCATCTATCCTTGATCTTTGTCTCTAATTTCACACCCTAATCTTACTTGTACGTGTCATTGCTGGCTGCCGGCCACCACAATTATTCTATTATGCAAACCCTTTTTTACATCCATCATTACCCTTCTTTCTTTTATCACATCCCTCTCACAGATCCATCCACTCTCTCTCTCTCTCTTTCTCTCTGGTGGCTACAGATACAGTGCACTACAGAACCATTTATAGGTACTTCAATGTGTGTGTGTGTGTGTGTGCATTTTTTAATAAACCCTTTTCTTCATCATATAAGACATTACACAATGCAGCAGTCGTATGTTATAATTTAAGTCTAATGAAGCAAGTTGGCTAATGAAATAATACAATAATGATATAATAAGAATAATACAAGCAGAGTAAAAACTATAGTAATATCATGTCATGTCTCAACAGCTAAAAATTACACACCATGATGTCACCAGCAGGCAAGGCTTTCTGCTGGTGCCTACACTTATATTCCTTCTCATACACAAAATGCCTTTCCTTAATTCCTATTTTTCCATCACCTTACTTTTCTTCTGATACACAAAACGCCTTTCCTTAATTTTTAGTTTTCCATCGTCTTACTTTTCTTCTGATACACAAAATGCCTTTCTTTAATTCCTATTTTTCCATCATCTTACTTTTCTTCTGAGATCCAAAATGCTATGAACAACACTGAATTTGGAGGAAATAAATTGCCACACAGCCCAAGAAATACCTTTAAGACACGTCAAACTCACTTTTCAAAACAAGTATCAAATCCTTAAACTTTAAGTACTGGGACACATTTTTACAATGAGTTTTGGATGTGATTGGACGACTTTATTGACATTATGAAGGGTTTATGGAGGTTGGAAGATTAATGGCCAGAGTCCTCACCATTGTAATCCCCACATGAACACTTGAAGCTGCACAAAATCACTAAATGGTAAGCAGAATAAATACAAAAACGTGTCATAGTACTGAAGAAGTTATCACACACACACACACACAGTGACATCAATATACTGAAGGCATTTGCTTTCCTCTTTTTTCCTGAGCCTGTATGGTCTGAGTGCAGGGCCAAGGCTTCCCTCTAAAGAAGGCTGTGGACTGCCTGTGGGAGTATGGGGTATGGGGGTGTGGGGGTGAGGTGCCAGGTACAGTATAGCATTATCCTCAGAGTCCCTTTCGACTATACATATTTTTGTTTAATTTCAGTGGGCCTTTTTTTATCAACTTATTTTTCTTTTTTTTCCTTGGCCAGACTTCCCTCTTACATAAAAAAAAAGAAGAAAAAGAAAGGAAAAGAAAGAAAAAAGTTGGCCACAGTTTTGTCTTGCTGGATGGCCAAACAGTGTGATATGGGAGAAGACACCAGTCCACACACCACAGAATACTCTCCACCTAAGGAATCAAGTCTGAAATCTCTCCAATGTGTGAATGAAGTGGACTGTTACAACTCAAAACCTGCTGACTGCATCACACCTCACACTCAAGCACCATTACTCAACATAAATAAGATTACACACACTCACACTAAGAGGATCACAACTCATCAGTCTTTTGCCAAGCAGGAACGTGTATCACATTCTATCAAGCCACAACAATCAAGATATTCAACAGATGCTTCCTTTTACAATACTCCACATTCACCCGACCATAGCCTTTCATTGTATTACACACGTTGGCATCCTTGAAGCATTCCTAAACATATAAATCACTCCTTCTATGATCATGGAATGTATAGCCAATATTTTTCCTCCTTTTTGTAATGTTTTGTAAAGTGGCATCTATTTCATATGAACTAACTCTTTCTCTGCTCCTCCACCTCCACCTCCTCCTCCTTCTCCTCCTCCTTATTGTTCTGTAAAGATGTGAAGATGTAAAGACAAGAGCTGCTGACTCATACACTCCTTTCTGAGCATCACAGGATGTCTCTATAGCTGTCACCTGTCTTACTATTTCTCTCTCTTTCATTTCCTCTCGGTGAGTTTTGATCTAGGAGAGTTTTGATATAATTCAGTCAAGAGGGAATTTTACATAAGTTATGACCATTCCCACATTTCAGACCTCAAGGATAACTAAAGTATTGTTCAAAAGTGCCAATTTGCCAAGTTTTGCACTACATTTGGTTTCAGAGGTTCAATATTCTTCTATCCATATATACAAGCATATGGGAAGTGTGTATATAGTGTGTGGCCTTGTGTTAGGCTGTCTATCTCTCTCTGAAGACTTTTTTAATGAAAGGTTACAGTAATAAGAGCATCCCTGAGTCAACATGAGATGTGCGCACCATCTTCACTACTCAACTGTCCACAGAACCATCCCAGTATATTCCATCTGACTGTTCTTTAGAGACTGTATGGCTAGTGTGTTGGTTTTTAATCCAATCCAGTACATGCTGTCTCATACATCTTTTGTTCAGATGATGAGTGTTGCCCTTTTAATGATGCATCACAATGTCATCCCCATGTCATTTACTTGCAGCCAGTATCTCAACTATTCTTCCCCCAGCCATCCTGTGTGTGCGTACATGTGTGATGGCCGTGGTGGTCAGCCGTCTAACAACAAGGGCAGCCAGTGTCGCAGCGGTGACCAAGTGAGTGTGGTGCATGTAAACTTAAATATGTGTATCAGGATTTCACTTCCATATGCAAGACAGGTTAGGTGTACTGTACATTTGCTAAGACACAGTGTGCTGCTGAAAACAATGAAGTCAATGGCAACTAACTCAATTGAAGTGACATATAGCCCAGTGCATCATGTGTGTATTTCATTTACTATTCATTCAAGATACTTGTGGTATTGTGAAGCAGCATTTCTGAACAGCATTGTGGGCCTGACCAAGTGGTCCCGCTGACCTTATATGGCCCGGAGGCTGGAGGTCCCCTACTTAGGTTAGAGTCTTGAAGTGAAGCATCTCTGGCTAGCTAAGATCAGTGTCCTTATGGGAATGGACCCCCCACCCCCCACTCAGGTTAGGTTAAGTAATGTTGTGGGTTGAGAAGAAAACATTAGCAGAGTGGTGTGCCTTGTCTTAATAGTTACAGACACTCTTTCTACCACATTTTAGACTAGACTACAACACCAGCGACCCTAACCTCACCCCACCCCACCCCACCCTATTTTAGTTTCATGGGTGGGTTAGGTCAGGTAATGCTAGGTTAGACTACGTTAGGTAAGAGGGCGTGCGGGCTTAATATTTCACCACCTTTTCTTACATATTTCATACAAAAAGACAAAAAGACAAAAAAAAAAAAAAAAAAAAACACCGGCGGATCACGAAAACCAACACCACAACAATGCGCTCAGCAGACAACACAACACAACACACACACACACACACACACACACACAGGACGAAACACAACAGCTACCTTATGGAAGAACAGTGACGAGAGAGAGAGAGAGAGAGAGAGAGAGAGAGAGAGAGAGAGAGAGATCAGGTGTCACATCCCCTTTCCCTCCCCTTCCCTTAACCCTTCTACCCAATATCCCTTAACCCTTTAGTATATTACCTCCCTCTTCTTTAGTCTCTCCATTTATCCATCCTTTTCTATTCTCTCTCACGTTTCCTTCCCTATATTCTCTCTCCCTTTCCCTCTTTCTCCCTCCCTTCACCTGTTGCGCTGAGGAGGCTTACCTGTGGGCCGGGGACAGGTGGGGCAGGCGGGGCACAGGGTCCAGGTGCATGACTCAGGTACACTAACGTTTACCTGTAGTCACCTGTGCTTCCAATACCTTCATTACTGCAACGTTTATCAATGCCACCGCTATACTGCTGCTGTTTCACTCCCCCGGCCTTTCTTTCAGCGTGGGTATGCACTGTAGCGGGGTTTGCTGGGGCTGGTGGTGATGTGTTGTTGTGGGCATGCACCATTCACTAGGGAAGGTACTGTTTCAGGAGCACCAAAGCACACCCTCCCTCCACTGTGTCCTGAGTGGCACTGAGTCTGCAGAGGTGTCGGAGGTGAGGTGAAGTAATATGCCAAACGTACGATGTTTCTAATTTTTTTATTGTTATTATTGTTATTTTATCATTATTTCTTCAATACTATTATACATTATTATTTCTGTGATATTCAATATAGAAATTTTAGGAATCTGTTATTGTAATACTTTATAAATGCTATTCAATTCCTTTTTTTATCAATTCTTTTGCAATGGTACGATATTTTTTTTTTTCAATATCCAAGGTACAATACAATACACTACCTACCTTTTATTTTTTACTTATTTATGCGCTATTGTGTTGACTTCAAAGTTTTCATCACTGCACAATTGCAATAATTCACTATGCAATCTGTATGTTTTCCCCTTTAGTATGATATTCATCTCTCTCTCTCTCTCTCTCTCTCTCTTGAAGTTATAACACCATTCTCTTAACAGTATATACCACACCACTACCTACAACACACTCACACATACACACTACGGTCGCCTGACCTGAAGACGACCGCGGTGAATTACAAGGCATCACTAGCGCCCCGACCCGCCAATCCCCGCCAGCCCCACACCTTCACCCTGCAGGTAAGTGATTTAAGACATTTTTCGAGTGTTTTGCAGGTGTTTTAAGAGCTCGCTGTGATAAAGTAGATGGAGGAGGAGGTGGTGGAAGGATGGGGAGGAATGTGGGAAGGAGGGGAGGGAATGTGGAGGTGGTGAGAAAGTGCAAAAAAACTACTTCGGCTCTACATTACGATTCTTTCTTGTTTATTATTGAAATTTGCATTGTTTTTGTATTTTATTTATTGATAGGAATGTAAATCAAGTTATAATTCGTAGTAAAATCGTGCCTGACTATGATTTTT
Source organism: Portunus trituberculatus (assembly GCF_017591435.1). NCBI lineage: Eukaryota > Metazoa > Arthropoda > Malacostraca > Decapoda > Portunidae > Portunus > Portunus trituberculatus. The sequence continues at coordinate 7,299,395 of NC_059286.1, forward strand.
GTTTCCCGCTAGAAATAACACTTTCGACGTTCTATGATTTTAACTTTTTTTTAATTAGCACGCCTAGGATTGTTTTGGTGCTTGATATAAGATTTATAAGATATGGAAAACATGATTCAAGTAATAATATTACATAAAATTTAGTGTAACTATTCGTACTTTCAAATAAAAAAATTCAAACGGTACCAAAATTAAAACCAAAATTTTTCATACGACAAGGAATCTGTGTTTTCTTTATATAGCTGGAAAGCAAAAATTATTCTTATTCAGAAAATGTAATATAATGTAGTGTGGCTAAACTTTCCTTCTCGACATTATGCAATGTTTGTGGACCCGTTAATTTAAAATAAACATTCTTCGTTGGACGCGTTTTGTAAATATTACACTCGCTAACGTTTTTATATTTCCGTTATTAGTTAAAGTATTTGTCGCGTCCAAAACTGTAGTACATTTCAGTCTAGGCGCCTTTTGTCTTCTCGCGATTTTTAAAATGAATTACGTACGTAAATATTAGGCCGCAAGGGCACATCAGCCGTGTTTTTCCCCCAGGTCAGTCCACTAATGTTTGCCAGCAGTCCCGAGTGTTTTCAGACGTAGAGAGTGAAGCAAGGCCATAATCAACCACCGAAATAGATAAATAGGCTATTACTGCGTTAAATAAGGTGGTGTTTATGTATACTCCGTTCAGACCGTCCGGCACCCACCTTGCCTGGGGCCAAGACTCTACCTGCCAATTCCCCCGTTCCTCCTTGTGTCATCTCAACATTTCCTTCAATTTTGAGTGTTTCCTGAGCATTTCTTGATGTTTCCCACCTGAAATGCATAGAGTATATTGATGTGAGGAAGAAATGATGATTGGAAGTGTGTGAGGGAATGATATGAAGAAATGGGAGATGGAAGTGTGGGAGGGAGTGTAGTACCAGCAGGAGCATTATTATCATTGTGTGTGTGTGTGTGTGTGTGTGTGTGTGTGTGTGTGTGTGTGTGTGTGTGTGTGTGTTATAATGCCCAAGAAGAAACCATTATATCACTGTAGTTTCTTGTTAGAACTGAATTGTGCCTTGAGGTGGCCTGAACATAGTGAGTGGGTGACACTGTCAGGCCAGTGGTGGTGTTCATGCCCTGGACAGACTGCCTCACTGTGTATGGCGCACTAACCATTCACACCCTGTTAAACTTTGAACAGTGGATGATATTTCTGCTACTGTCTTTCTTTTGTGTAAGAAGGAAAGCTGGCCAAGTGCAACACAATGAAATGAAATAAAAAGGCCCACTTAGTTGTTAGTCCCCTTACATGGAGTGGATGCTCCCAGCCTTCCATTTGTGGCATGACTGGCCTCGTATGTTGCGCACAAGTTTTTTTCTCTTTAATTTGTGTTGATATAGGCGTCAGTTTGGATTATTGTTTGCTTGTTTGTGGCCTTGTGATCTTGTTACTGCAGCAAAGATAAACAAATTGAGTTTTTTTTTATTGGTTTACTTGTTTTCCAATATTTTATCAGGTGTTAGTGAAGATGCCCAAAATTTTGGTAGTTAATATATGGGAACCCTAATTTGTCCCATTCTTTTGGCCAGCTCTCTTGGACCTACTTGGGGACTGGTATCTAAGTGAGCCATTTTCTTACCCTTGACCAGGTTTCCTCTTATACATAAAAAAAAAAAAAGTAAACAAATCACTTAAAGTTATAAAGGTAGTAAAGCTACAGTACTAAGGGCAAAAGATACACACCCAAACATAATATATACTTTATTACCTGGCAACACATACTTAACATGGCATTCACAGCTCTACCATTGGGACCAACTAACAGTGTGCAACTTGAAACATCTAAACAGTACAGTACATAACAACTGCTTCTGAGACATCAATGGAAGACTTCACCTTGCATGGGGGAATGAATACAATAGTAGAAAACACACAGCATATTCCAGGTTCAGTATATGCTAGTGTACTTTTATCAATACTTCATCACAATTGTCTCTTTCTCTAATATAGGTAGTTGTGTGTCTTCTCTCCCACTCCCTACAAATAGATAACAATAATAAAGAGAAAGTAATCTAAAAACAATACTAATATTAAGAAATACCTGAAGAAGAGGAAGATATGAATGAAACAAAAATATTAATGTATGATGAATGATCAACAATAATGGGAATAAAGGAAGGAAAAAATAAATAGGAAGAAGAAAAAAAAAAAAAATTGATAACACTAACGTAATGAAACATCTGAAGAAGAGCAAGTTAATGATAGGGAATAAAAATGAAGAAAAACTTAATGTATGAAAAAAAAAAAAAAAATCAACCATAATGAGAATAGAGGAATGAAAAAAAAAAGAAAAAAAAGAAATATGTACTAAGAAAAAAAAATTGATAATGCTAACATAATGAAATACCTGAAGAGAAAGATAATGATGGAGAATATGAATGAAAAGAAATTATATGAAAAAAGATCAACAATAATGAGAATAAAGGAAGGAAGAAAAAATAATGACACTAACATTATGAAATAGCTGAAGAAGAGCAATATAATGATAGTGAATAAAAATGAAAAATTAATGAATGAAAAAAAATCATAATAGGAATAAAGGAAGGAAGAAAAAGGGGAAAAAATTGATAATGATACTAACATTATGAAATACCTGAAGAAAAGCAAGAGAGGGAATATGAATGAAGAAAGGAAGAAAATATAAAAAGAAAAATATGAGAAAATATCACAAACAATGAGAATAAAGGAAAGAAAAAGAATAGAAGAAGTAAGAGAAAAAGAAGAGAAAATTCCTAACAATTCTGAATTATTAGTACATAAAAAATAAGATAAAAAACTAACTTGCAATTCATTAACTACAGAGAAAAAAAAAAAAAAAAAGATGCTTATCAACCTTTCTCTTCAAACTACAGCTACTACAATCACTTCACACAAAGCCACCCATCTCTCTTATCAATCTTTCAATCAATCAACCATCTAACCTCTTCAAACTACACCCACAACACCTTGCCACAAGACTGCTACACCCATTACAATCACTTCACACAGTCACCCATCCTTCTTTCTTATCAATCTTTCAATCAATCAATCAACCATCTAACCTCTTCAAACTACACCCACAACACCTCGCCACAAGACTGCCACACCCATTACAGTCACTTCACACTCACTCCCTCCTGCAACTCTCTATCTTATACCTGTTGCCTTGAGCTCTGTCCTGTTTTACTATGAGAACCATTTGTCACCTTTGTTTCATTAGTCATATCAGGAAATCCTATCTATTAAAGGGTTAAAAAGGAAGGCAGAGGGAAGGGGAGGGGAGGAAAGGGAAGGGAAGGGAAAGAGAGGGAAGGAAGGAGAGAAGAAAGGAAGGAAAGAAGAAAAAAAGGAAGAAAGAGAAAATGAATCTATATACAAAGGAAGCAGCAAAGAAAAAGAGGAAGGAAGAAGGAAGGAAAGAAAAAAAAAGAAGGAAAGATGGAAGAGGGAATAAATCTGTATCTATATAAGAAAAAATAACAAGGAATAGGAAGAAAGGAAATGAGAGGAGAGAAATTAAAGAGAAAGAGAGGAAAGGAAAAAAAGAAAAGAAATTAAAGAAAGGAAAAAAGGGTGAATGAAGAAAGAAAAAAGAGATCAAATTAAACAAACCATCTCTGGAATGATACAAACACAAACAAAATACACGAGAGAGATCAACACAGCTCACAAACTCTACACAAAATAGCTACCCTAAGAGTTCCTGCTCGATGTTGAACAAAGAGATGGTGAAACATTTGAGCAAAACTGAGTCAAAGATGAGTTTACAAAGATATGTACATCTTGTGTGTATGTGTATGGTGGTCCCTTTCTGGAGAGAGAGAGAGAGAGAGAGAGAGAGAGAGAGAGAGAGAGAGAGAGAGAGAGAGAGAGAGAGAGAGAGAGAGAGAGAGAGAGAGAGAGACAAAAAGAGAAAGAGAAAGAAAGGAAAAAATAAAATGAGAAAGAAAAAAAAGGAAAGACAGTAAGAATAAGAAAGAAAACGAGAAAGAGCGAAAAAAGGAGAGAAAGAAAGAAAGAAAGATAAAATTGCATAAAAAAAATGAAATAAGACCTAAACTATTGTGACATTTATTAACAAAAAAATCTAACCAATAAAAATCAGAAGACGACAAAACAAACCAAATCAAACAATAACTGATGCAGGAATTTAGGAATCAAAAAGGAGAAAGAAAAAGAAAAAAAGAAACACAGGACATTTATCATTAAAAACATTAATATACCACCAACAAAGTAGGTAAGGGTGATCACCAGTGGCTTAATGAACCTGGCTAGCCTTTACTGTATAATAAAATGTACATACAAGTAATTCTCGATTTACACAATTGATGCGTTCCAAGAGGCATCGCATATTTCAAAATTCACGTAAAACAAACTTGTAATTCTCATAAGAAACAATAGATAATAGGGAGGATGTGGGATGTGGTCCAAATCCTGTATAAACAAACCAACTGAGCAAATTTTATCATTTTTGGTTGTGTATTAACAAAAACCAGTAAATTAAACACGCGTAAACCAAGAGTTACCTGTATGTATGTTCTGTATAAACTAAATGAAATAAAGAGATAAAATAATATACAGCTGCATCAGATAGAGACAAAAAATAATGAGAGGAAAAGAAAAAAAAAACAGCACATCAGTAAAAATGTGAAAACAAAATATAGCTGCACTAGTAATAAAAAAAAAAAAATAATAATAATAATAATTTCCAGCACCTTCAGTCATTCCTACCTTGGTGCGTCTTTCATGCTTCAAATAACTGAGACACAACAGAAGTTAACCAGTACTCTCAATCACTCATCCGTTTCTCTGCTACACTCTGGAACTCCCTGTCTGCTTCTGTGTTTCCCTATTTCCATCTTCGTATCACTGAAGAGGGAGGTGTGTCTTTTATGCTTCAAATAACTGAGACATAATAGAAGTTAACCAGGACTCTCAATCATTCATCCCTCTCTCTGCTACACTCTGGAACTCCCTGTCTGCTTCTGTACTTCTGTATTTCCATCTTTCTATGACACAAAATCACTGAAGAGGGAGGTGTGTCTCTTATGCTTCAAAGAACTGAGACATTGCATAAGTTAACCAGTACTCTCAATCACTTATCCCTTTCTCCACTACACTCTGGAACTCCCTGCCTGCTTCTGTGCTTCTGTATCTTCCTATGACCTAATAGCACTGAAGAGGAAAATTTCAAGAAATTTATCTCTTTCTTGTAGCTAACTCTCTCAGGCCTGTTTGGGGACTGGCATCTCAGTGGACCTTTTTGTTTAGTAATTTTTGTTGCCCATGGCCAGATTCTTGCTCTTATATATATAAAAAATAAATAAATAAAATAAAATAAACAAATAAATAAATAAATAAATAATTAAAAAAGTCCCAGGGCAGTCCCTTGTGAGATGAGTGTTTGGGTGGTGGTTACCTCTGCTCTCCTGGCCACACAAGTCAGCACCTCCAGCACTCAGCGTTGTTCAGGTACTAAGCTAATCATTGGTGTGTTGTGTGTGTTCATGTGGCAAAAGGTATTTATACGATGCCAGGTTGTTCTGGTGGCAAGACTTCACCATTCCTATGATGTGAAGGGCACCAAGTGGTCAAGTAGCTACACCAAAGAAGTGTCACAATTGTTATTCCTATCACTAATCAACTGCCTTTTATATTTTTCCAATGGTACATTTCTTTTCATAAATAATCACATCTTAAACTATAGATATACTTTGCTCAGATTCTTATAGTTTTTAAAAATCTCTTTAATAATATATATTATCAGATATTTAAAACTTTTTCACAGTAAAAAATCTAATGGTGTGCTATGTGTGTGTTTATAGTTTCAAGCAAGTTGTGTATATATTAGTGGTTGCAATGCGTGTGTGCATGTGTGCATGTGTGCATGTGTGTGTGTGTGCGTGTATGGGCAGGGCAGGGCTAGGAGAGCAGGGGTGAGGCAGTGACCTTTGAGGCCGGGGATCGGATGTCCTCCAGGCTCTGCACCAGCTTTAGCTCCAGGTGTCGCACGGTGAGTGGCTGGCCAGGACCCGCCTCCTCCCTGGCCCGGGCCAGCGTGCGGTGCAGGATGGCCTGCATGGTGTTCAGTGTGGCCTCCACAGACCGCTGCAACAATGGCCATCATCGTGTTACTGTTATTTCAAACATGGCTACACATTTGTAGAGAAAGAAATATACTGGATGCTTTACTAAACTTAGGAAGACAACACACTCCAGAAAATAACACAAGTGAAACATGGAAAACCCAGACTTAATAAATACTTGAATAAACAATCAAGACACACGGATAACAAATGATTAAACTTAAACATCTCATTCTAATGGAAAATAATAAAGATCATTCAATAAGATTTTCTCCACTTCACATATTTTCTGTATGCCATAAAACCAAACTGAAAGAACTCAATGTGTGCATAACAGTGAAAACACAAGTAATAATGAAACTGTATGGTGAATGAAGAAGTAATATCAAAACAAACAATGCATAATACAAAAAGTACAACTTACAAACACTTAGGAAATGTGTGCTTACCTTGAGGTTGTTGTTGGTGTGGTGTGACCAGGCCAGCAGCAGAGCAGCAAACAGGTCGCCGGTGCCTGTGAAGTTGGCTGGCAGACGAGGAATGTGTGCGTTGAACTTCTCCTTGGAGCCATCTGGAATGAGAGTGTGTCAGCAAAAAAGACCATTGAAAAGAGGGAGGGAACAAAATGAGCAATTCATATGAAGTGCCTGTGAAGACTCTAGTTATAAGACATCTCATTACTCTTAATCCCATGATGTGTTTCCATATCTACTCTGCTTCCTATTTGATGATTTTATACAGCTTCAAAAACTAATGTGGGGGGATTAAAACAGTATAGACTGTGGGCATTAATCTTGACTTCCATAGACCTTTCCTAATGTCAATAAAAATGGTCTAATTATACCCAACTCTCAAGCTAAAATTGTGTCCCAGTATTGAAGGGATTAAATTCACCTCTCTTCTTCCTTTTTTCAGACTCCATACAACTTACTGGTGATGGAGGAGGCCAGCACCACCAGCTCCTCCTGAGTGCCTAGGTCGGTGCTGGATAGAACAACAGTCTTCACTCCCTGCTCGTGGAACCACTCCAGCACTGCTGCTGCGTCACCCTTGCCCTTGATCTTCTGCCCACTCAAGAGTCTGGTGGAGAGGCACTGGCTGAGGAACAGGTGTGTGTGTGTGTGTGTGTGTGTGTGTGTGTGTGTGTGTGTGTGTGTGTGTGTGTGTGTGTGTGTGTGTGTGTGTGTGTGTGTGTGTGTGTGTAAAAGTAACTGAAAGATAGATGGATGTGTGTTGAGAAAGATGGGAGACAGCTATGTATATTAAATTACTTGGAAATGATGAAGGAGAGGCATGAAATGAGAAACAGGAAGTGTGTGTACTCAGAAATATAACTGAAAGATTAATGTTTTTTTCTTTCTTTCTTTTTTCATGTAAGAGGGGAAATCTGTCCAAGGGCAACAAAGACAGTAAACAAAAAAGGCCCACTGTGATGCCAGTCCCCAAACAGAAAGAAAGCAGGAGACAAATCAGATGAATAAAAAATATAGAGACTGATGGATGTGAGTGTTGGGAAGGAAAGGAGGGAGGAGTGGAGGTAAAGTGGAGGAGGAGGTGGTACTGATGGTTTGAGGAAGGAGGAAAAAATGGGAGGTGAAAAATGAGTAAGATAATAAGTAAAGCATATAGGAAAACACACAGAGCAACACAGAGATGCAGAAAAGAGAGATAAAGGAGGCATGTTGGGTTAGGTTAGGTTGAATTAGGTTAGTTTAGGCTAGTTTCAATTGAGTTTGATTAAATTAGGATAGGGTAGGGAAGGGTAGGTTAGGTTAGGTTAGGATAGGTTAAGTTAGGTTAGATCAGGCTACATTTCATTAGGTTAGGTTAGGTTAGGTTACATTGGGTTGGATCAGATTAGGTTAGGTCACGTTACATCACATTAGGTTAGGTTGGGTTAAGATAGGTTATGTTAGGTTAGATTAGAGCAGGTTATGTTACTCACTCTGCCTCATACTGGTTGGGTGTGATGATGTCTGCCAGAGGGACAATTTGCTCTCGGTACACAGGCAGCAGCTCCCCAGGGACGTACATCTTGCCGTTGTCTCCCATCACCGGGTCACACACTGCGGCCCAGGAAACAGTGTCAGTGGAGCAACAACTGTCATACTTAGCCACTGTGTAAACTGATAAAGCTACAGATAATAGAAGTCACTGTTTCTTTTAGTTCTCTGTGTTGTCGTCCTGCTATAAATCAAAAGAAATTGGCACATGAAAGCAAAATATCTGTATTATAATGACCACACACACACACACACACACACACACACACACACACACACACACACACACACACACACACATGCTCTCACCACAGATCAGGTTAGGGGGTGACAATCTCGAGATGCCTACAACACAGAAATTGAGTTGCACATGAAAGCAAAACATGTATATTATAATGGAAATGATGACACACACACACACATACACACACACACTCACCATAGATCAGGTTAGGGTTGACAGTCTTGAGGTGTTCCACAACACTCTTCACCTTCTGCAGGAATGAGGAGGAGCCAATGTAGCCGGTGAGCAGGTGTGTGTAGTAGTCAATGCCATTGGTCTGCAGGCCCTCAATGAGATCACCTGCAGAGGAAGGGAGAGGAAGAGGCTCAGCAGTATGGCTCAAAGGGAGGACATCTGGTACACATGGTATTACTGCAGCTACAATACTCCTTATTCACAAAAATTATGACTCTGGAACACAGAAATACCCAGATTATAGAACAGTGCCAGACTTCCAGGAACACAGAATACCCAGATTTGAGAACAGTGCTACATTTGTTGTAAGACAATTTGGTGAGAGACACACCAAGGATCACCCTCATGTCATCCATCAATGCTGTTTTCAAGCAGGAGTGAATCAACAACCACCAAACAACTGAGCTGAACAATTTAACTTGCACCACCACTGGCAATTTTCCAGAAATTCAGAAGTCCTTACAAAAAACTTTCAGACTTTTCCCTGAATTTTTTAAGTTTTTATGACCTATAACTACTATTACTATTACTACTACTACTACTACTACTACTACTACTACTACTACTACTACTACTACTACTACCACTACTACTATCACCAGCACCAGGACGGGGGCTCACCCAGTTGTGCATCGTCCAGCACCTGGCCCTTGAAGTGCTGGTAGCCGGTGTGATTGGAGAACTGAACAGAGTTGATGGTGTCCACCTCAAAGCCCAGCACCTGCAAACATGCAACATGCTAAGGCTTCCTCTCAGTTCAAAGTGAAAGGTACCAACACCCAAATCAGTGGTTGCATTTTCTTGTACACATATCTGAATATTCATTAACAGAAGTTGCAATGCTCAAGTCCCCATGCTAAGTATTACATCAGGGAAAGACTACATTATTGTATGTTCCGTGCTGTTCCAGTCAGTGATAAGTCACATAGTTCAATCTTTAACAGGCCAAGACAGTGGCAGCATCAAGTGAGATATTTCTCTCCACAAAGACATCTCACAAAACTCAAGTGTCTAAATTAAAAAAGTGGGGAAATGAATAAGAAATTGTCAGGTGTCTCTGATGAGGAAAGACCTTATTATTTTATCTTCTGACAATACTTTTATGGATATTCTGAGACAAAGCAGCACAAACTTATGTCATCAGACCAATACACCACATATCAATGCACTTATTCAAACTTATCAAACATCAGTCAAATCTCTCTTCAAACACTTAGATACTCAAGACAGCTACCTGCCACATACTGTTACATAGATGCAGGACACACATGACACTCCTATAAACTTGCCTGAAGGGGGAAACATGCACTCTTGTTGCCTACGTAGCCTGATACGACATGACTCTGGATGGACAGCACCCGCACACCGTGTTGTGATGCCATGGCTGAAAGTTGCCTCTGGAAGGGAACAGATTACAGCTTCAACACAACACAGAATAGAGTGGCAGGAGTGATGGGGATTACATTTCTTCAGTAAGGGGCACAAACCTTTAAGAGAAGAGATAAGGTGGGTGATGTTTGCACTACTTCACCATATCTAATCACCAGGCTTCATATTGGGTATTAAAAGTGGATATCTGCACTACGAACTTTAAGCTGATAAAAAAATGTTACATATATACGACTACATCAGGAAATTGAGAAATAAATAAAATAGTTTCACTCTCAAAACTCAGTAAACAGCCACTCATTTGAGAGGGAGGTTTCAAGATATTTATCCCACAGTTTTGGTTACATCTAATCAGACCTGCTTTGGAACTGGCATCTAAGTGGGTCTCTTTGTTTAGTCCTTTTTGTTAGCCTTGGCCAGATTTCTCCTCTTACATTGAAAAATAGAAAATAATGGGGTGGGGGGTGACTAGAGGTGGCATTGTAGGGGGGAAAGAATTATATACAATCCACAATGCTGTAAGAGTAATATGGTAACATAAATTATCTTTATGAGCATAAGTCTCACCCCACACTCTCTCTCTCTCTCTGCTGTGTCATCCAGTGTGATGGTGAGGCTGTGAGAATCTAGGCCATGTTTAGGCTTATCATTTTTGGCAATTCTCTGCCTTATTGAAAAAGACAAGAAAACAACCATGTAATTTTCTGCAGTAGATAAGCAAACCTGGCACCATACATGCATAAAAAGATAAATAAATATGTAAACAATATATATATATATAACAATTACCTGACAGCATACACAAAATAAAAAGGTCAATATCAACACTATATCACACTGGGCTATAATTAAAGAATATCTTCAGTAATACTCACAATACTACACTAGACTAGCAATCCTACTACCATACACACACAAAAAAATAAATAAATAGGTAAAAAAACATATATCTAACACACTAAAGGTCAATATCAACACTATATCACACTCTGGGCTATAATTACAGAGTATCTTCAGTAATATTCACAATACTACAGAGCAAAGTTACTAAATAAATCGGTTAAAAAATATATCTAGCAATTGTATAGAGCAAGCACATAACTAAAAGGTCAATATCAACACCATTTTACACCCTCAGCTAAAATAACAAAGTATTTTCAGTAATACTCACAATACAAGCGGTAAAACAGGCCAGAGTACACACCGCCAGCCAACCTCCAGCCTACCACCAGCAGACGTCTCTAGATCAGCTGAGAGGAGTGAATGTTGAGGTTGGTGTGTCGAGTGTCCTGTCTCCTATTCCAAGACCTTATGAGTGCGTATATTCCTGCCGTCGACTCTCACGTGATGTGGCAACTATCATGGTCATCATTACATCAACAAGGGCTACTTGTTTATTACCCTGTTTATCGCTCAGCCGGTCCAGTCTCAGTTATGTTCGTGGAGTTTGTCTTTGTATCGGCTCCCAGTCCCATTTCTATTCGATTGTTTTTCTTTCTTTCTGTTTTCGGTTTCCCTCATTCCACTGGACCACTTGTCTCTAGTGTCTGTCTTGTAGGAGTGTGGTATTTGCTTCTATTACAGTTAATCCCTTCAGTCTGGAGCGCATCTTGATCATATTTTCTATAAGCATGATCAGTCGATTTTATTTACATTACGAAGGATCTATGCCTATTGAGATCAGCAGAAGATTAGAGGCCACTTGCCAGTCTTCACTATTTCAATCCCCACATGAGTTTCTGTATGAAATCGCCACATGGTAAGCAGAATAAATATGAAAACGAGTAATGGTTCATATCTTTTAGCACGATGTTTCTTTCTGTAGTTGATTGACGACTCCCATATATTTTGACAAGTTGTTAGTTATTTATATTTCTGTCATAAGTGTCGTTAACTTTGGTATGAAGTACACGTTTTTTTTTTTTTTCACTCATTTTAACCCCCGATGGTGTAGCATTGCTTTAATGATCGTTCACCTCTTCCTTAGCCATTCATTATCTTCTGTTGCGCCCTTACCATTGGGAGATGAAGCACATTTTGAAATATGATAGTATTGTTTTTTCGTTCTCTATTCATCGAGCTTTTTTTTTCACTCACTTTAACGTCCGATTGTGAGGCAGTAGTTCTTTGATAATCGTTCACCTTAATTAATTCCGCGTTAGCCAGACCTCATTGTTCTCCTCTTCTTTCTTTAAATTGATCCCTCTCTTTCCTTAATTCTTCTCCTTTCTTTGTTTTCTACTTTTTCCTCTCCTCGTCCTCGTCCTCGTCCTTCTCCTCCTCCTCCTCCTCCCCTTCCTCCTCCCTAAGAGACGCACCAGTGGGTAAATAATTATCAGCCTTAATTAGGCACTTGTTCTGTAGTTTGTGATATTTATAAGTGAATAGTTTAGTTTGTGAGGCCTTTTAGAATTGTTACACCTTCTTATATAATCACCATTACTTCGAATACGAATACAGGATAAATTGTTGTCCTTATGCATGCAGTAATATCAATAGTACTCTTATTATTATTATTGTTATGATTATTATTATTATTATTATTATTATTATTATTATTATTATTATTATTACCATTATTATTATTATTGTTTATTATTATTATTATTATTATTATTATTATTATTATTATTATTATTATTATTATTATTATTATTATTATTATTATTTCAAATAACAAGCTTGTTGATTTGCCCATTGTTGGTCCGTTGTTCCAGACAGTAGTGCCACCCTCTACCTCCTCTCCGCCCGTGTTTCGTTGAGGGTGGAAGAGGCAGTTGGGTCGGTCAGGTCGGTTGGACACAGCGTCTCCACAACTTGTAAAAACTTCTAGTTGAAGTGGCACGGGATACTGACTGTGTTTTTTATTATTCAAGCGATATATTAAGAAGATTTCCATACTCAATAGGCTGCAAGTGAAGTGATTCTGGATTTAAGAGTGTTTTTACGGTTTTAGTGACAGATCAAAAGATCTATACACTGTGAAAAGAATAAGCAGCATTGAAATCCCGCTGCCATGGAAAAACTGGCTCACTGAGAGTGGTGTGATGGCTAGAATCAGCCTCCACTACCAAACAATGATATAACTCAATATTTCACGGTAATAACTCGTTCTTATATGCCTTAACTTGATCGCAATAACCTCCAGGACGATGCTTCAGTGAATTACCGCCTGCAGATACTTAATAGCCGCTGAATGGTAAGTAAACCAAGAAATGTGGAATGGTGGTGGACATGTCTCAGCCATGGTGGGCTTTATTTGTTACTTATTATAAGCCATACTTGTCACAACGTGGATGCGCATGGCTGTAGTCTTTCATGTCAGCTTGATATACATCATCATTGCCAGCTTTGTGTGTCAGGAAGGCCCAGTGAGGTGATAAGGCACCTGACTGTGGTGGGCGGGCGGGCGGGTGGGCGGGTGGCGGCTATCTTGATGACGTCATAGGCAGGTCCCAGCTTGCTCTGGCCTGCCTGCCCGCCAATTCCAGTATTATTCATATTTTTCTCATCTCACTTATTTCGTCTCACAAATAACTGTTCATGCTTTCTACGTGTATTTAGGAGTATTTTGATTGTGTTGCGTGTTTGTGGTGCGTGAGATACGGTAATTAGCGGGTGTTTAGGACTCGGATAAAAGCACAGTTTCCTTTACAAATTTTCAAATTACGTATCTTTGATTTTTTATTTCAAGCTCCAATGAAATATTTGCGTGTTTGAAAAATTGTTTATAATGGTAAAAGTGTGTTTTACTCTTGATAAGCTAAATGTGTGGACTTTGAGAGTGACTTACAGTGCCGTTAAAGTATGTAAAAGTGGCCCTATGTGATATAATTATTTCTTTCATTTCAACGTGTTGCTAAGTTTTAATATGTTGTGGAAGTAGTTAATGTTTTTGAAAAGTGTAATAGATTATGTGGAATAAAATTGGTGGGCTTTGGAATTCTATTTGAGCATGTCGATAATATAACACTTTTATTTACGGTATTTTTGAAATATTTTTATTATTGCTTTGTCCGGCAACATTTTCATATTTTAGGAATTAGTTTTGATTGGTGACAAGTCGAAATTTATGTAGCATTCGTGTCCAACTGCCTTTTTGAGAATCGTCATTATCAAAATGGTTTGCATAACGTATATATGTGACGTCATCACCTGGATGCGCCCAGCAGACCCACAGACCTAGCTCCTCCTCCTCCCTCCCACCCACCAATACTGTGTGTGTGTGTGTGTGTGTGTGTGTGTGTGTGTGTGTGCAGAAAGAGAGAGAGAGAGTTGTTTTGTCTTTTGTTGTTCATATGGATACGCAATGTGTGTGTGTGTGTGTGTGTGTGTGCTTTGTAATACAGTACCTGTCTGTGCATGCCATGGTTTGCCCCTGCCTCATCTCGCGTCACCTACCCTCTCCCTCACCTCGACACACAGGTACTTGGACAAGAGTATCACTTCAGGGACTCCACCCACCTGCAGTACTCTTTCCAGGATGAGCCGCAGTGTGTGGGTGACATTCTGGCGGTTGTCCGGCTGATGGTGTTCAGGCGTTGGACAGGCTGCCTCAGTATGCATGGGGCCCTTATAACAGGTGTCCTTCATTAGAGATTCCTCGCGTACGTGTCTCGTGTCCTTACCTCTTAGTCTGGTACCAATTTTCACAGAAGATTAATTTAATTCAGTCAGCATACAATGCTTCATTTTGAATCTCGCTCTTTGTTCCTAGGGAATGCATTCCAGTCAGCCAGCAGTGCTTTATATTCTTTCGCTTATGCCAAAGCTTAAAATGCCAAAATGTATCGCTGTATAAAGATGAAAAATAAGCACCTAAAGTGAAATAAATGTGTTTGTTGTTTATTGAATAAGACTTTAGAATCGGTATTTGTAAAATCTGGGGACATTGTGTCTAATCTAGGGATATCTTGGTGAGATACAATGAAAAATAGTTAACGCTCAAGCTTGTTCGTTTTCTATTGTAAGTTAACAGGTAGAGAGCATGGTAGCGAGATAATGGATGTTTTAGATAAGAGTGTTTAATATACATAATCTTGCTCAGAGAAAGTACTTGTGTGTGTGTGTGTGTGTGTGTGTGTGTGTGTGTGTGTGTGTGTGTGTGTGTGTTGCATATCGGCCTCTGTAGTAGCTCCCTATCTTGCTGTTACTATTAAACTTATCATTCATCAATTTTTCCAGTTATCCTTCAAGGTAAAAAATGATTATTCAATACTTTGCTTACTAGGTGTCTGAGTGTGATCGATACCGAATTACTTAATTGGTTTGCGAAAAGTATTCGGTTTGCCAGTCCAGACGTCGTTGATATATAGCAGATGCTGATTAGTTCTATAAGGCACATACACTTTTTTTTATTCTTATTTAAACTCTATAAATTAGTAAAAAACACAAAATACACTATGCCATGAACAAAACAGACTAAATACACCAAAATAGTCGCTAACATGTATAACATTCTAATAACTCACACAACCTTTTTATCTGCTTTCATTTCGACTAAAAAATTAAAAATAATAGAAAAACTCGGCAAAATAAGCTGGAAGAGAGAAATATCACAAAAAAGAGCAATAATATATAGCAGATGCTGATTGATTTTCCCAGATGGCGCCAGTGTTGTTGTTGTTGTTGTTGTTATTGTTGTGGCGCCGCCCTCTGCCCGCTGCTCATGGTGGTGAGTACAACCTAAACATACTTACTGGAGGCCTGGGTGGAGGACATGGGCGTGCAGGGGCGGGGCAGGATGGGCGTGGCAGTAATGGCGCCCTTGGACCATCACCTTGGGGACTGACACTTGCACCCCTCCCTCCCCCCACTCCTCCCCCTCTGTAGCATCTTATTTACTCATATTAGGCCTATTTGTGCATTAATAGGTCATGCTAGGTCAAAGGTCAAGCTGGCATATGTACTGTAATATCCGTGTGACCTCCCACCCTCCCTTCCCTACCCATGATCTCTACCTTACGTTGACCCCCTGCTGTGTTTACATTGTTTGCTGTGGGTGGGAGGGAGGGGGAGAGGGTTGTAATGTCAGGAGAAGGGGGGTGGGGTGTATTAAATTACAATGGAAGGTTCTAATATTGTAAGGAAACTATATGGGTGAAAATTACTTCTGGATGGTTTACAGGGAAGGGGGTGTGTCTGGGGGGCTGGCGTGGGGCTGAGGTGCGTGTCTGGGAGCTGGTCTGGGCGTGTTCAGGGCGTGTAAAGTCTTGGTGATGTTGTGGTGGTGATGTTCTTAGCTTGGTGTGAGAAATGTGTGTAAAATATGTTTGGATTTCATGCTGTCTGTCTGTCTGGTTGTCTGTCACTCTATCTGTTTTTTTTTTTTCTCTGTCTGTCTGTGGTTCTTTGTTTCTATCTGTCTGTATCTGTTTTTCTTTCTTTCTGTCTGTTTGTCTTTCCGTCTGTCTGTCTCTGCCAGTCTGTTTCTCGGGTTTTGTCTGTCTGTCTGTTTCAATCTGTCTGTCTGTCTCTAATTCTGTTTGTCTGTCTATTTTGGTCTCCGTGTCTATTTGTCTCTTGGTCTCTGTGTCTGTCTGTCTGTCTTGGTTTCTGTTTGTCTGTATGTCTTGGTCTCTGTGTCTATCTGTCTCTTGGTTTCTATCTGTCCGTCTGTCTTGGCTAACTTTCTGTCTGTCTGTCTGTCTGTCCTGGTTTCCCTGTCACTCTAGTCCAGCAGTGACCATAAGAACACAAGTGGTGAGTGGAGAGGTGGAGGAAGGTACAGAGTGAGGTGGTTTCCTGAGCGTCACCATCAGATAAGGTGTGCTGGTGATTGGTAACTGGTGACTCGCTTCCAGCTCCTCCGTGGGTCCATTTCTTTAGTTTTTTTTTTTTTTTTCACCATTCTCTTAATTCTGGATGATGATTTTTTTCTTTTTTATTGTTTTTACTGTGTTTTGAGTGAATCAGCATGTTGTTTAAGTCGCAAATTGTTGCTTTATAATTTTCACCATTTTCTCAAGCACTGTAACCCATTGTTCCCTCAGAAAGTACTGTTTTGTGATGACGACAACAAAAGCTCACTACAAAACAAGGTTCCACAGCAGTAACCGTACAGTGTGGATTGTTACCTCTGTGGATAGTACTTGCTGCCACAGAAAGGACTTTTTTTGTGGTGATGATGACAAAAGCTTGCTACAAAACAGACCAAAACGTACCAGATATAGATACTCTGGTTGTCACAAGGTACCACAGCAGTAACAGCACAAAGTATGGACTGTTAACTCTGTGGATAGTACTTGCTGCCACCTCTAACTGCTGTGTACCACTGCCCAAGCCAACATAATCAAACTAATCTCATTTAACTAAACCTAACCTAACTTTCATTGCTTTTCCTCAACATTGTTCATTCCCTGCAGTGCTGTATGTTATCTCTCTCTCTCTCTCTCTCTCTCTCTCTCTCTCTCTCTCTCTCTCTCTCTCTCTCTCTCTCACACAAGTTAAGATGATTAAACAGAAAATAGATGCCAGTTCCCAAGCAAATCCAAGAGTTAGCCACAAAGAAACAGATAAATACTGTGAAACTTCCCTCTTAAATGAGTTTAGGTCATAGATAGATGGAAATATAGAAGCAAACGGAGTTCCAGAGTTTACTGGAGAAAAAAAAAGTAAAAAAAATGCTGGAAAAGTAACTATTCAATGCATTTCCTAGCATTTTGTGACACTTTTCTTGAGAGTTATGTGCAAATGTTAATTCTACATGTACAAATCAGGTGAAAGAAATAAAAAAACTGAATCATTTCACTCGTAACGGTAAAACATTAAGGCAAATTTATCTAATCCATGACTTGCCAATAGATTAACCCGGCACTTTCACCATCAACATTTAGTCTAATCTGCGTGTAAGTCTTCAAATGTAAATACTGGCCAATAATAAAAACAGACCAATAACCATCCCTGTAAACTATATGCACAAAACACCACACATAACATCCTAGTGTGTCTGTATAGCGCCATATTCAGAAACGCTTCCCTCTCTCACTGTGACCATTTTCAAAGACTATGGAGACATGTCACTAGAATTACAGAAACACCCTTAAAAACCCATGTCACTTCAACTAGAGCCCTTTGATAATGCATAAAACTTGTTAACATGTCACTAGAATTACAGAAACATCATTAAAAACCTGTGTCACTTCAACTAGAGCCCTTTGAAAATAGTGAAGGTGCCAGTAGAATTACAGAAACATTATTAAAAACCTTGTCATTTCAACTAGAGCCCTTTGAAAATAGTGAAGGTGCGGCGTGCAAGTGTTTCAGAATAGGGTGAGGTGAGGTGAGGTGGGGTAAGGTGAGGTAAGGTTAGGTCAGGTTACTTTTAAAATGTGTGTCACTTGAGAGGTTTTATGTAAGGGATGTGTGAAGTGAATGTGTTTGCTTTTAGATGAGTTAAGTTAGGTTAGGTTAGGTTGAAGTTATGTCATTTGGGTGTTTTCCGTAAGGGATTTGTTTGTCTTTAGATAGGTTAGGTCAAGGTAAGTGTCATTTGAGTGTTTTTTTTGTAATGGATGTGTAAAGAGACACAACATTGTGGTGTGTCTATATATGAACCAAGGTGAGGCAAGCTTAAAGAGGACACCACACACCAAATGTCAAGCATGTTTTGCTGTAGGAATAAAAAATACAGGACAGTACAGGTCATGTTTTGGCCTACTGTAGGAAGACAGCAACAGTACCTCACTTGTTGTTTGAAAAGATGCACTGAGGAGAAGCATTACAGAACACAATAACCATGATTTGTAAAAGTAAAAAGCATTAAAATACAGGCAACAATAGCTTACCCACTTATTTAAAAAGATACACAACAGGAGAATTATTACAGAACACAAAAAACATGATTTGTAAAAGTAAAAAGCAATAGAATACAGGCTGTCTTTCACCCCACTGTAGTAAGAAAGATACAGCAGCAATACCTTATTCCACTTCACTGTAGTAAAAGATGCACAAGACAGACATTATAGAACAGTTGAAGTCATGTTTTGTAAAAGGAACGTAACACAACAAAATATAGATTGCTTTTCATCACTGTAAGAAGCACAACACAACAGCAACACCTTATTCCACTTCACTGTAATAAAAGATGTCAGTGGAATCATGCGTGCTTTGGGGTCCGAGTGTAGGTTGGGCTTCCTCACTCGGGGCAATGGTCTCCTAGCGGGTGGGCTTTAAGATAGGAGGTACCCCAAAAAGTATCCCTTTAGCCCAGAAATTCCTGTGAAAAGCCCACATGGTATTAAAAAAAAAAAGACAGGCATTATAGAACAGTTGAAGTCACGTTTTGTAAAAGGAAAAATAACAAGAGAATATAGAAAGTTTTTCATCATTGTAGGAAGCAAAAGACGATGACAACACCTTATTCCGCTTCACTGTAGGAAATGATACACAAAACAGGCAATATGGAACAATAGAAGTCCTATTTTATGAATGGGAAATAACACAGAAAAATAGAATGTTTTTCATCACTATAGGAAGCAAAATTCAACAACAGTGCCTCAGCCACTTCACTGTAGGAAAACATACTCGAGACAGGCATTATAGAACTGAGGTCATGTTTTTATAGAGGGAAAATAACAACAAAATACAGGAGGATGTTTTTCCACCCCTCTATAGAAAGGAAGTTACAGTGACAAACCTTTCTCACTTCACTGGAGGAAAAAGATACAAAATCCAGGCATTATAGAACATTAGAAGTGAAGGTTTATTAAAGGAAAAATAACAACAGAATACAGAAGGTTGTCTTTCATCCCTCTGCAGAAAGGAGGAGGAGGAGGAGGAGGAGGAGGCGGCTAGCTGAAAAAGTAACATCTTGTGGGTGGAGGAAAATGGAGAGAGGAAAGTGAGAGGAAGAGAAAGAGATAGGAGAAGCAGGAAGAGAGAATAGGAGAGTGGAGAAAGAGAGAAGGTTGTCTTTCACCCCTTTGTAGTTTATTCCACTTATCAATACTACGATGCAGGAAACTGTACTTTCTCACGTCATTTAGATAGATGTCTTTTATTAGTTTTTTTCCATGTCCTCGTAGATGATTACTTGTGGTCACCTTTATCAACTCTCTGTCCAATATGTCAATCTTGTTCACCAATTTATACATACTTATCATGTCTCCCCTTGTTCTTCTCTTCTAATGTGGTCAGCCCCAGTTCCCTCAGCCTTTCCTCATGGTCTAACTCCCTGAATCCTGGTGTGTGTGTGTGTGTGTGTGTGTGTGTGTGTGTGGATTGTTTGAAGTGTAAATAGTAGACTTGATTGATGAAGGAAGGTGATTTGCATTTTTATTTCTTTCTTTTTTTTTTTTATTTCTTTTTTCTTTTTTTTGGGGGGGTAAGATAAAAGCAATTTGCACTGTTTATTGCAAAATATTGAAGGTTTTAAGGTTTCTTTGGGGTGTTCTGATGGGTTTGAGGTGAAGGAACTGTGTGAGTATGTGTGTGTGTATGATTTGAGTTTGGATTAGACAGATTAGATAAAAGAGATTTGCACTAAGTTTATGGTGAGATATTGAAAGTTTTAAGGTTATTTGGGGTATTCTGGTAGGTTCTGGCAGGTTCTATAAGATTGTGTGGGTGGACGAACTGTGTGAGTATGTGTGTGGATGGTTTGAAATGCAGATATGAGACTTAATGATGAGGGAAGAGATTTGCACTAAGTTTATGGTAAGACATTGAAGATTTTAATATTTCTTTGGGGTGTTCTGATTGGTTCTGTAAGGTTATGTGGGTAGATGAACTGTGTGTGTGTGTGTGTGTGTGTGTGTGTGTGTGTGTGTGTGTGTGTGTGTGTATGTGTTTTTTATGTAAGAGGGGAAAAGTGGCCAAGGGAAACATGAAATGAAAAAAAAAAAAAAAAAAAAAAAGGCCCACTTAGTTGCCAGTCCCCTCACAAGCCCAAGAGAGTTAATCATGAGAAAGGGATAAATGTTTTGAAGCTTCCCTCGTAAATTAAGTCAAGTCATAGGAAGTTGTAAATACAGAAGCAGGCAGGGATTTCCAGAGTGTGCCAGAGAAAGGTATGAAAGATTGAGAGTACTGGTTAATTCTAGTAAATGTGGATATGTTTGAAGTGTTTGTAGTGTTTGAAGTGTGGATAGGAGACTTGAGATGATGAAGGAAAGAGATCAGCATTATTTTTTTGGGTAAGATGGAAGTGTAAACAAGGAGAAGCATAATAGAACGCCAGAAGTCACGTTTTGTAAGAGGAAAACAACACCACAGCACAGGAGAGAGTAAACACGACTTGACAAGCTGTGATGAAGGTAAACATTGCAGCTGTCTTCACTATCTCCAACACACAAACACACAGGGGA
>NC_059286.1:7325681-7330681 GCF_017591435.1 Portunus trituberculatus
TTTTTGCTTAATTTACTCCACCAAAATCACCAACAAGAAACTCAGATCTATCATAATATCCTGCTTTTCCCTCACTTGATCCTATTTTTGCTTCACTTACCCCATCCAAACCAACAAACTACTAAAACCTTCCATAAAATCCTTTATCTTCCTATTTTGCTTCATTTACTCCACTCAAACCAGCAAAAAATAACTCAAATCTTTCATAATATCTAGTTTTCCCTCATTTGATCCTATTTTTGCTTCACTTACCCCATCCAAACCAACAAACTACTAAAACCTTCCATAATATCCTTTTTCTTCCTATTTTGCTTCATTTACTCTACTCAAACCAGCAAAAAATAACTCAAATCTTTCATAATATCTAGTTTTCCCTCATTTGATCCTATTTTTCTTCAGTTACCCCACTCAAACCATTAGAACAGCACTAAATGACTATTTAACAAAGCATGGTGACATCAGGCCTGTAACAGCAAGGGAATTTTGTTTTTATGGCTCTGAATGTCACGGAGGCCAGAAACAAGTGTGTGTCGTCTGGAAACAAGTACGTATGTGTCATGTGTGTGGTGTCAAGAAACAAGAGTGTGTCGTGTCAGCGGTGGTGTGTGAACATTATAATTGTCACCTTCCTGTGTGCTGTCAATGCTTCCTGTCCTCGCATCCTTTTTGTCACGGTTCAGTTGCTCACAGTTTTATTATTATTGTTATTATTGTTGTTGTGTTTGTATGTGTTAGTTTATTAATTCATTTTTATGTTGGGTTGGCTTGGTTTGGTTAGATCATTAAAGAATATGTAGATGTGTGTGTGTCTTGCATGTTTGTCGGTGCTGTGCAGGTTGGCAAGTCCTTTGAAGTGTCTATGTTTGGTTAGGTTAGGTTGGGTAAGAAAGAAAAAATGGATAAAAAAAAAAAATAAAAAAACAGAGGAGGGTTATATAAAGTTAGGTTAGGTTAGGTTAGGTTAGGTTGGCTAAAAAAATAAAAAATAGATAAAAAAAAAAAAAAAGAGGGGTTAGATAAAGTTAGGATTAGTTAGGTTAAGTTGAGTTAGGTTAGGTCAAGGTCAAGATCAAGGTCAATGTCAAGGTCATAAAAAAGCAGATAGGTTAGGTTAGGTTTGTTGAAAAAAAAATAGAATAAAATAAATTAACAAAAAAAAAAAAAACAAAGGATGGGGTTAAATGATGTCAGGTTTAGTTAGGTTAGGTTTAAATTAGGTAAAGAAAAGAAAGGGGGGTAGGTTCAATAGGGTAAAAGAAAAAAAAGATAAAAAATAAATAGAAAAAAACAAAGATGTTAGGTGTAGTTAAGTTAGGTTAGCTTTAAGTTTGGTAAAGAAAAAAATTAAATTGAAGATTGAATTAAGGTAAAAAAAAAATAATAAAAATAAATAAACTAAGGGGATGGGGTAAGATGATATTAGGTTTAGTTAGGTTAGGTTAGTTTTTAAAAGGTAAATAAATTGAATTGAAGATTGAATTAAGATACATTAGGTTAGATTATAAAAAAAATATATATAGGTTAGGTTAGGTAAGGTTAGGTTAGGTTAGGATAGGATAGGGTTAGGTTAGGTTAGGTTAAAGATTGAATTAAGATACATTAGGTTAGATTATAAAAAAATATATAGGTTAGGTTAGGTTAGGTTAGCTTTAAAAGAAAAGAAATTGTTTTGAAGATTGAATTAAGATAAGTTTGTGGTTGATTGAATTATTGTTGGGCTGCCTACATTAAGTTTGTTTACATTAGGTTAGGTTTGAGAAAGAATAAATAAAATAAAAAGGTTAAGGTAGATCAGGTTAGGTTGGTTAGGTTAGGTTAGGTTAGGTTAGGTTAGGTCAGGTTAGGTTAGGTTAGGTTAGGTTGGGTTGGGTTAGGTTAGGTTAGGTTAGGTTAGGTCTCCAGAATTCTGTTGTTTATATTTTGTTTTCTATTTTCTGGTTATTTTCTAATTTTATATTTTTTCTGTTCTGTTTATTTTTTATTTGCGTTCAATTTTTTTTGTATGATTTAATTAATTTTTTTATTATTCATTTAGCTCTGTATTTTTAGTTTTCATTTTATTTTATCTCTCTCTCTCTCTCTCTCTCTCTCTCTCTCTCTCTCTCTCTCTCTCTCTCTCTCTCTCTCTCTATATATATATATATTATTTAGTTATTATATCTCTCTCTCTCTCTCTCTCTCTCTCTCTCTCTCTCTCTCTCTCTCTCTCTCTCTCTCTCTCTCTCACAACATGTCACATTTTTACCCATAATTCCTGTTTTCTTTTCCTTTTTTTTTCCTTCAATTAATTATTTCTTTTTTTTATTGTCTGCCCTTCTATTTTTATATTTTGTTTCTCCCCTTTCTCTCTTTTTTTTTTTTCTTTTAATTTTCCACTTTTTTGAAGGGGAGGGAAGGAAACTAATTAAGATTGATTTGGTTATTGTTTATTTTTATTTTAGTTTTAGTTTTGTTCAGATTCCACAGTTTGAGTTCCATATTTGTACACGTTTGCCTTGTTTTACTCCTCTCTTATTGCCTCCTCCTCACACACACACACACACACACACACACACACACACACACACACACACACACACACACACACACACACACACACACACATATTACCAAGCTGATTGAAGTCACTTGCATCATCACCACCACCACCACCACCACCACCACTTCAAATCAGATTCAAATGAGGCTTAACCCAAACCCAGACTCACCACCACCACCACCACCACCACCACCACCACCACCGCCTCTTGTCCTACAAATCTACATGACACAAGACACACAACACCTCAGTAATCCTGCTCCACCTTACTTATGCATGCCAGACATTCAGACACTCGGACAATTGGACATTTAAGTTAGATTAGGTTAGGTCAGACACTTGGACACTTGGATACTTGGATACACAGACACTTGGACACTCGGACACTTAGGACACTTGGACACTCGGACATTTGGACACTCAGACACTTGGGCCCTTAGGCTAGGTCAGGTCAGGAAAGGTCAGGATAGGTTAGGTCAGACATTCAGACACTTGGACACTCAGACACTTGGACACTTAGGTTAGGTCAGGTCAGACACTTGGACACTTAGACAGTCAGACATTTGGACACTCGGATACTGGGACACTTGGACACTTGGACACTTGACAGTCAGACACTCGGACACTCGGATACTGGGACACTTGGACACTTAGACAGTCAGACACTCGGACACTTGGACACTTAGACAGTCAGACATTCGGACACGTGGACACTTAGACAGTCACACTCGGACACTTTGACACTTAGACAGTCGGACACTTGGACACTTGAACAGACGGACACTTTGACACTTAGACAGTCAGACACTCGGACACTGGGATGGTCGGACAGTGTGACCTAGTGGGAAAGTTATGTTATGTTAGGTTAGGTTCAAGTTGTTTGATTTCATTTTATATTGTTTTATTTCATTGAGTTTTGTTAAGTTAGGTTGGGTTAAGTTAGGTTAAGGTTAGGTTAGGTTAGGTTAGGTTAGGTTAAGGTTAGGTTGGGTTAGGTTGGGTTAGGTTAGGTTAAGGTTTGGTCAGGTTAGGTTGGGTTAGGTTAGGTATGATAATCTTCTCCTGTTTACCTGTTGACCTGTTGATTAATTTTGAAATGCAAATTTATATTCCTTAACACAGAAAACCACCACCTCTTCCTCCTCCTCTTCCTACTACTACTACTACTACTACTACTACTACTACTACTACTACTACTACTACTACTACTACTACTACTACTACTATAAAAATGAGGTCATGGAGTTGTGTCTAAGATTAGTATTTATTAATATTACAAAAAACAAGCTTATGAGTTCCCCCGACAATTTATAAGATTAATTAAAATATTGTAATTGTAGATATTTGATGAGAGAGAGAGAGAGAGAGAGAGAGAGAGAGAGAGAGAGAGAGAGAGAGAGAGAGAGGATTTGGGTCAGTAAAGTCAACTGCATTATTTTTTGTATCATTAATATCACTTAGTTTATTTATTAATTAATTTTGTTTATTTATTTATTTATTTATTTATTTTGAGAGCAAGGATGGTTCTAATTAATTTGTGATGTTTTTTTTTTTGTTGTTTCTTCTTCCTCCTTCTTCTTTTCCTTCTTCATTATCATCATCTTCTTCTTCTTCTTCTTCTTCTTCTTCTTCTTCTTCTTCTTCTTCTTCTTCTTCTTCTTCTTCTTTTTCTTCTTCTTCTTCTTCTTCTTCTTTCTTCCTCTTCTTCTTCTTCTTCTTCTTCTTCTTCTTCTTCTTCTTCTTCTTCTTCTTCTTCTTCTTCTTCTTCTTCTTCTTCCTCCTCCTCCTCCTCCTCCTCCTCCTCCTCCTCCTCCTTGTTGTTCTTCTTCTTCTTTTCCTGAGAGAGAGAGAGAGAGAGAGAGAGAGAGAGAGAGAGAGAGAGAGAGAGAGAGAGAGAGAGAGAGAGAGAATAGAATATGAAAAAATAAATAATTGAAGGAAGAATATGAATAACAAATAAAGTGACATAGAAACATAATATATTAGAAAAAGGAAGAAGAAGAAGAAGAAAAGGAAGAAGAAGAAGAAGAAGAAGAAGAAGAAGAAGAAGAAGAAGAAGAAGAAGAAGAAGAAGAAGAAGAAGAAGAAGAAGAAGAAGAAGAAGAAGAAGAAGAAGAGAACATTGAAAGAGAGAGAAAGGAAGACAATGGTTTAGAGTATCTGTGTTAAAATGTTCACTTCCTTTCATGTAGCAATAGTATTGTACATTAAAAGCTGGTAGTTTCTCTCTCTCTCTCTCTCTCTCTCTCTCTCTCTCTCTCTCTCTCTCTCTCTCTCTCTCTCTCTCTCTCTCTCTCTCTCTCTCTCTCTCTCTCTCTCTCTCTGTGTGTGTGTGTGTGTGTGTGTGTGTGTGTGTGTGTGTGTGTGTGTTATCTAATCACTTTGACCCAGACACAGAGAGAGAGAGAGAGAGAGAGAGAGAGAGAGAGAGAGAGAGAGAGAGACTAGATGTATTACTAAA
>NC_059286.1:7335681-7338181 GCF_017591435.1 Portunus trituberculatus
GAAGGGCGGTGTGTGTGTGTGTGTGTGTGTGTGTGTGTGTGTGTGTGTGTGTGTGTGTGTGTGTGTGTGTGTGTGTGTGTGTGTGGTGGACGTGGTGATGCATAGGGAGGCTTGTGTGGTGACCTTGCTGTGGTGGTGGTGTGGTACTGGTGTGGTGGTGATGGTAGTGGTGGTGGTGGTGGTGGTGGTGGTGGTGGTGGTGTTTATGTTTATTCACGTGTAGGTACATATTTTTAGCCTCTATTTTATTTATTTATTTATTTATTTGTTTATTTGTGTCCATCTTCGTTTTTTTTTCTGATTTATGGAACGTTTGTATTTTTCTTTCGTTTTATTTTCTCTCATTTATCATCTTGGAATTCCAGTGTGTGTGTGTGTGTGTGTGTGTGCGTGTGTGTGTGTGTGTGCGTGCGTGCGTGTGTGTAGGCTCCTTGTCTCTGCTGCATTCCCTCCCCCCCTTCCCCCAGTCATTTTAATATGTTCCTTGTAATTCCCAGTCTCTCTCTCTCTCTCTCTCTCTCTCTCTCTCTCTCTCTCTCTGAATTTGAAAGAGGGAGTGGTCGGGGTGATGTTCTGTGGTGATGTGCCCTCGTGGTGGTCCTAATATTGGGGTTTATGGGACCTGTGATGTTCTTGTAATGTTCCTGTTCTTAACCCCTTCAGTAGCATGACGTGTTTCTATATTCACTCTGGTTACTATTTGGTGATTCGATACAGCTTCAGAAATTTCATGTCGGGATTTAAATTGTGAAGACTGTGGCCATTAATCTTCTGACCTCCATAGACCCTTCCTAATCGCACATAAATCTCAAGGTAAAAACGTGTCCCAGTACTGAAAGGATTAATATTTCCATGGTTAAAATAGTGAAAGCTTTGGCCATTAATCTCCTGACCTCCATAGACACTCCTTAATGTCAATAAAATGCTCTAATTGTACACAAATCTCAAGGTAAAAATGTGTCCCATTACTGAAGGGGTTAATATTTCTATGGTTAGAATTGTGAAGACTGTGGCTATTAAACTTCTGACCTTCATAGACCCTTCCTAA
Organism: Portunus trituberculatus; assembly: GCF_017591435.1. NCBI lineage: Eukaryota > Metazoa > Arthropoda > Malacostraca > Decapoda > Portunidae > Portunus > Portunus trituberculatus. The sequence continues at coordinate 7,336,730 of NC_059286.1, forward strand.
TGTCAGTAAAATGGTCTGATCGTACACAAATCTCAAGGTAAAAATGTGTCCCAATACTGAAGGAGTTGAATAGCTTTGACTGATGTTCTGTGGGTTTGTGTCTCATGTTCTGTCTCTTAGGTCGGTGAATGATGTGTTTGTGTGATGTGGGGGTGTTTATGGTCATTTTTTCCTCTTGCATATTCTTTTAATGTTCTGGTTTAATTGGTTGAGTGAATGATGTGCTTATGTGATGTGCGGTGATCAAGTTGTGTTCTATCATGTTCTGTCTCTTATTTAGGTGGGTGAATGATGTTTGTGTGATGTGGGGGAGGTGTTTAAGATTGTTGTGTGGTCTTGTGATGTTCTTTTGATGTTCTGTCTTAATTAGGTTAGTAAATTATGTGTGTGTGTGTGTGTGTGTGTGTGTGTGTGTGTGATATGGGGGTGTTTAAGTGATGTGTTTTGATGTTCCTTCTCTTAAATAGGTTAGTATGGATGTGTGTGTGTGTGTGTGTGTGTGTGTGTGTGTGTGTGTGTGTGTGTGTGTGTGTGTGTGTGTGATGTGAGGTGTTTAAAAATTGCTGTGTGCTCTAGTGATGTTCTTGTTTTGATGTTCTGTCTTAATAAGGTTAGTATATGATGTGGTTGTGATGTTATGTGCTAAGGTGGTATGTTTTGATGTTCCTTCTCTTAAATGTGATGTGTTTGTGTGGTGTTATGTGTTCAAGTGGTGTTTTGATGTTCCTTCTCTTAAATAGGTTAGTATGTGATGTGTGTGTTTGATGTGAGGTGTTATTTGGATGTTATTCTTTACGTTCTCTCCTTAAAACACTTCTCACGTCACCTGATAACCTTGAACTGCAGTTGTGTGTGTGTGCGTGTGCGTGTGCGTGTGCGTGCGTTCATGTGTTTGGTTATTGCACCTTTACTAGGGAGGGAAGCAACAGCTGTTTGCCCTGTACTCGTAAATCTGTGTTTTGTGTGTGTGTGTGTGTGTGTGTGTGTGTTTTGTTTGTTCGTTTGTTTTCACGTGATATGATTTTCCCCGTGTGTGTGTGTGTGTGTGTGTGTGTGTGTGTGTGTGTGTGTGTGTGTGTGTGTGTGTGTGTGTGTGTGTGTGTGTGTGTGTGTGTGTGTGTGTGTGTGTGTGTGTGTGTGTGTGTGTGTGTGTGTGTGTGTGTGTGTGTGTGTGTGTGTGTGTGTGTGTGTGTGTTTTCTAACAATGAAGTACCAATCTTTTGTCACCTGTCATATCAAGATTAAGATTATAACCTCTCTCTCTCTCTCTCTCTCTCTCTCTCTCTCTCTCTCTCTCTCTCTCTCTCTCTCTCTCTCTCTCTCTCTCTCTCTCTCTCATATCTTTGTGTGGGTGTCACCTGATACTTGACGGTTGGTAGCTGCTCCTCCTCCTCCTCCTCCTCCTCCTCCTCCTCCTCCTCCTCCTCCTCCTCCTCCTCCTCCTCCTCCTCC
>NC_059286.1:7350681-7353181 GCF_017591435.1 Portunus trituberculatus
CACATTACTCCTCCACATTTGTCCCATCCACATTACTCCTCCACATTTGTCCCATCCACATTACTCCTCCACATTTATTTTATTTTATGTATTTTATCCACATAACTCCACATTCTTTCGTCATTCCATCATACTTCCATCTTCTCTTCCTCCTTCCCATTTTTTGTTCTTTTGATCCATTTTTACAACTCTTCCACTTAAAAAATCCACTTTGTCGTTATTTTTATTTATTTCATCCACATTACTCCATATTCCTTAGTTATTCCACCTTCTCCACTCTTCCTCCTTCCTATTTTCTTCTGATCAATTTTTACAACTTTATTCCTCCTAAGCGTTCTTGTGTGTGTGTGTGTGTGTGTGTTGAATATCCTTTTATACAATTCAACTTCATTTTCCTTCTATTTCTGCCTTCGATTTTGGTGTATTTTTTTTCCCTCCATTATTTGTAGTTTACTGTATATATATATTTTTTTAGTGAGCATTCCACAGCCGTCCTCTCGCCACAAGGTCACTCACCACTCGGTCATCAATATGCAGTTTGTCATAATGTATAGCTTCCCTTTGCAGTTTTTAGAAATATTTGATCGTCATGCATTCTTCATTATTCTTTTACACTGTACAATATTACTACCATTACTGTGTGTGTGTGTGTGTGTGTGTGTGTTTCGCTTGAAATCAAGTTGAATGTACTGTCGGTATGTGTGTGTGTGTGTGTGTGTGTGTGTGTGTGTGTGTGTGGCAGTAGGTTATCAGTGATCTATAGGGGTGTGTGTGTGTGTGAGAGAGAGAGAGAGAGAGAGAGAGAGAGAGAGAGCGAGAAGGTCATATGTGAAAGAAAAATAAAGATAATAATAAAAATGCTTTAAATTGCACGGGAGAGGACGAGAGAGGCAGATGAGAAAAGAGAGAGAGAGAGAGAGAGAGAGAGAGAGAGAGAGAGAGAGAGAGAGAGAGAGACGTTCCACTTTCACATACATACTCACATACAAACTCACGTACACACACACACACACACACACACACACACACACACACACACACACACACACACACACACACACACACACACACACACACACACACACACACACACACACACACACACACATTCCTCAAACCTTAGAACTTCCGATTGACCAAAATAATGTGTGTGTGTGTGTGTGTGTGTGTGTGTGTGTGTGTGTGAGTCAGACAGTCAGACAGACAGACAGACAGACAGACACACAAGCCGTCTGATTGAGTACAAGTGCACCTATGAGGAGGAGAAGGAAAGGAGGAGGAGGATGAGGAGGAGGAGGAGGAATGAAGATAATAAAAAGATGAGCGGAGGAAGCAAGAGAATGTTGAATAAATAAGAAGAAAAAAAGTAAAAGAAAGAGACTAGGAGAGGAGAGAAGAGGAGAGGAGAGAGAGAGAGAGAGAGAGAGAGAGAGAGAGAGAGAGAGAGATTAAACAAACAAGAAAAAAGACAAAATAAAGACTGGAAGAGAGAAATTTGAAGAAAATGAGAGAGAGAGAGAGACGGAAGAGGAGGAGGAGGAGGAGAGGAGGAAGCCAAGGACAAAGTGAAGATGCTTATGGTCTAGGAGGAGGAGGAGGAGGAGGAGGGAGGCGTGGTGCAGGAGATAGTAGAGGAATTGAAAGAGGAGGAGGTCGAGGTGGAGGTGGAGGTGGAGATAGGGAAGAAAGAGGAGGAGGAGGAGGAGGAGGAGGAGGAAGGGAGGACATAAGGTTAGGTAATATAGGTCATGGCGTCTGGAGCTTAATGAAATATTTAGAGCCGTACTACATACCCTTCACACACACACACACACACACACACACACACACACACACACACACACACACACACACACACACACACACACACACACACACACACACACACACACTCACTCACTCACTCACTCACTCACTCACTCACTCACTCACTCACACACACACACACACACACACACGTTGGAACACTTTCTTTCATTTACCATCTGTGACTGTGTGTGTGTGTGTGTGTCTATCTGTGTGTGGGGCTTGTCTCTCTCTCTCTCTCTCTCTCTCTCTCTCTCTCTCTCTCTCTCTCTCTCTCTCTCTCTCTCACAACAAACATGTACGAACAAACAAACACACTCCCCCTCTTGTACACATCTCACCTTCCGTCACACACACACACACACACACACACACACACACACACACACACACACACACACACACACACACACACACACTTCAAGACACGCCTCACTGACCTACATGTTCATTGATTATTGTCCTTCACTCACCTGTCAATGGGTTCTTACCTGTGTGTGTGTGTGTGTGTGTGTGTGTGTGTGTGTGTGTGTGTGTGTGTGTGTGTGTGTGTGTGTGTGTGTGTGTCTGCCTGCGTGTCTCCTTGTCAGCTTGTTTCTCTCCCCAACTCTTTGTGTGTGTGCGTGTGTGTGTGTGTGTGTTGTATAGTTTAATTTTGTTAGTTTCTTCTACTACTACTACTACTACTACTACT
>NC_059286.1:7358181-7363181 GCF_017591435.1 Portunus trituberculatus
ACAAACTATGGAGTTAACGAAGCTTCAAACCTGTGATCTTATTTACAATTCCCCTCGACTCTCATTACGAACTTAACAATACGTCGATAGTTTTTTTTTTTATTATTTTTTATTTATTTATTTATACCATGTGGGTTTTCACGGGAATGTCTGGGCTAAAGGTGATACTTTTTTGTGGTACCTCCTATCTCAAAGCCCACCCGCTAGGAAACCATTTGCCCTGAGTGAGGAAGCCCAACCTACACTCGGACCGTGGACAGAATTCGAACCCGTGCGCCTGGAGACCCCTCGGACCCCAAAGCACGCATGGCTCCACTGCACCACGGTTGTTAGTGAGGGAGTTTGAGTTATTGCCGGGGTTTTGTTGCGTCACTTGCCAATCATTCGCACACAGGATGGCCGACGTGGTGTTCAGTGGTTCCTCCTCCTCCTGGGATTTAAAGTGTTTGTTTTGGGAGGATCATTTTTGTCTTTTTTTATTCGATTGTAGTTGTTTTTTTCTTCTGGGGTATTAAGAGTGATATTCCTGTACACTGTGATTAATATACTGTGTCTGTCTGTCTGTCTGTCTGTCTATCTATCTATCTATCTATCTATCTATATGTCTGTGTCTATAACTCTATCTATCTATCTATCTATCTATTTATCTGTCTGTCTCTGTCTCTATGTAACTATTTATCCATCTGTCTGTCTATCATTCTATTTATCTATCTATGGGTGGTTACCGTCTCCTCTGTTGCAACACTAAGATCCATATTTAGAAACGCTTTGCTCTCTCACCACGACAGTTTTCCAAGGCCACACAGCTGATTAGCGGTGTTTTTGTTTATTTCAGTTAATAATGCAGAAATCTTGCCATTCTGCCTGTACAACCGTTAAATATACCTTAAAAAATTCGTGTAAATTTGAATAAAGCTTTTTTTTCCAACAGTGGAGGTGAAGCACAGAAGTGTTTGGGAATGCGAGCTTAAGCCGTGACTGTTTGTAGTTGAAACCTTTTTGGCATGGTAAGCAAACACGCGCTTTTCCCACCACGCGTGTGAAGGTTAGGAAAGTCAGCAGGTTTTCCGCATCTCATTAACTCCTATACATTCCTTTAACCACTTCGGTAATGGGACGCGTTTTTACCTTGAGATTTGTATGCGATTACACTATTTTTATTGACATCTGGAAGGGTCTATGGGGGTCAGAAGATTAATGGCCACAGTCATCACCATTTTGATCCCCCATATAAGTTTCTGAAGCTGTATAAAATCACCAGTTTGTAAGTAGAATGAATATGGAAACGCGTCATGTTGTTGAAGGAGTTAACCATTGCCAAGACGCCTTTCCATATTCATTCTGCTTACAATTTGCTGATTTGAGACAGCTTCAGAAACTTGTGTGGAGATTAGACTAGTGAAGACTCTGGCCATTGATCTTCTGACCTCCATAGACAGTTCTTAATGTAAGTAAAATTGTCTAATCAAACCCAAAACTCAAGGTAAAAATGCGTCCCAGTACTGAAGGAGGTAAGCATGACACTTTCCCTTATTCATTCTGGTGACTGTTTGATGATTCTATACAGCTTCAGAAACTCATGTAGTGATTAGAATAGTGAAGACTGTGGCCATTAATATTCTGACCTCCATAGACCCTTGCTGATGTCAATGAAATGGTCTAATGACACACAAAACTCGTGGTAAAAATTTTAACCCCTTCAATACCATGACACGTTTCCTTATTCATTTTGCTTATTATTTGGTGATTCTATACAGCTTCAGAAACTCATGTGGGGGATTAAAATAGTAAAGACTTCCATAGACCCTTGCTGATGCCAGTAAAATGTTCTAACCATACACAAAACTCGTGATAAAAATAGCGTCCCAGTACTGAAGGGGTTAAACGTAAGGAACTCAATATAACAGATTTTTTTTCTTTTCTGTTTTCATCTTCCTCTCATTAAACATCATCAGAATCTTGAGTGCGCCTCGGGAAAGTTATACGTGTGAATAGGGAAAGCTTTTAACATCTTTACCAACATATTCTTTATACGGAGGCGAAAATCATGGAAAGTGTTGGTTAGGGTTAGGTTAAGTTAAATTGGATTGTATTGCTTTAGGTTAGGTTAGGTTGAGTGAAATTGGGTTTAGTTTGGTTCTAGGTTAAGTTAGGTTAGGTTGGGTTGAATTGGTTAGGTTAAGTTGTTGTGTTTTGTTGTTCTAGGTTAAGTTAGGTTAGGTTAGGTTAAAGTTTAATAAGGTTATATTACTGTGGATTAGGTTAGGTTAAGTTAGGTTAGGTTTGGTTAGTTGCATTGGGTTACATTGCTCTTGATTAGGTTAGGTTAGGCTCATTGTTCCTTGGTTAGGTTAGGTTGAGTTGCATTGGGTTACATTACTCTTGATTACGTTAGGTGAGGTGAAGTACTTTAAGTTAGGTTAGTCTAGTTAAAGGTTAAGTTAGGTTAGTTATCTTTGTGGGGGCTAGGTTGGGTAGCTTAGTTGAGGTTAGGGCCGGTTAAGTCAGCTATAGGGTTTGGTTAGGTTAGGTTGTGTAGATAAAAAGTTAGGTTAGGTTAGCTTAGTGCAGTTAAAGGTTAGATTAGGTTAGGTTTCTTTGGAATTAGGTTGGGATAGGTTGGGTGGTTTAGGTTAGGTTAGGTTACTTAAGTTAGGGTTGAGTTAGGGAAGGTAATTTAAAGTAACGTTAGGTTAGTTTAGTTAAATGTTAGATAAAGCTTTTAGGAGGCTTAGTTTGGTTTAGGTTAGGTTAATTTATCAAGGCATTTCACACATCTTTCTTTGTCACTCATAAAACACCACGAGAACCAACATTATTAACACCAGGAGAAAGTTTACAGCACTGAGCAAACCTTCACGCCCAAACACAGGTGCTGAGATGCTAAAATCAACAAACTCAGACTTCTCCTTCCCTCACTTTCTCATTAACGTGGAAACACAACATACGCTTCCCTATTTGTGGCGCGAGAAACTGAGAAACTGTTTTACCACGCGTGTGTCTCGACAGGTGCTCGGTGTTGAAGATCCAGTGTGGGGAAAGCACGATGATATTATGTGTTGGTTTGATACTGGCTGCTGTTGAGGCGATGGCAGCTTGACTCTTCAGTACTGGGACACATTTTTACCGTGAGATTTGTGTACGATTAGACCATTTTGTCGACATTAGTAAAGGTCTGTGGAGGTGAGAAGATTAATAGTCAGAATCTTCAGTTCTTCACTATTTTATTTAACCTCCTTCAGTACTGGGACACATTTTTACCGTGAGATTTGTGTACGATTAGACCATTTTATCGACATTAGTAAGGGTTTATGGAGGTGAGAAGATTAATGGCCACAGTCTTTACTATTTTAACCATGGAAATATTAACTTCCTTCAATACTGGGACACATTTTTACCTTGAGATTTATGTACGATTAGACCATTTTATCGACATTAGTGAGAGTTTATGGAGGTGAGAAGATTAATGGCCACAGTCTTCTCTATTTTAATCCCCCACATGAGTTTCTGACGCTGTATAGGATCACCAAATAGTAAGCAGAATGAATATGGAAGCGCGTGGTGGTACTGAAGGGGTTTAGCGTGGAGAAAGTATATAATGTGGTGGTTAACGTGAGTAAGTATGCATAATATGATACTGTGTTCTTGCAATGTGATCAGATATGCCTCTCTCTCTATCTCTATCTCTATCTCTATCTCGAATCGTACAAGTCATCCTAATTTTTTTCTCCTTTCGTTATTCTTCTTTTCATTTCCCACATCTCTTTTTTTTTTTTTTTTTAATTCTGTTTTTATTTTACTTTCACCTCCATTTTCATCATCTCAACTTTCATGTCATTTCATTATCACCATCCTCTCTTTAGTTTTATTCATTGCTAATTCATCACCCACTCGTGTCATTGCTATTCATCTCTCACTGTCACTTCTATCTCTGTCTCTTTTAGTTTTATTCATATTCATCATCCACTCATGTTATTGTTCTTTAACTTACTCACTTTAACTCATGATTTTCTTCTCTTCCTCATTCACTCATATCTTACTCATGTCATACTCATAACTGTCTCTTTTCTTCCTCATTGACTCTATCTTACTCATGTCATTCTGTTACTTTCATTAATTTACTCATGTCATGTTCACTTGCTTTCATAACTCTCTCTCTCTCTCGTCTTTCACATCCTCTCACTCAGAATACTCATGTCATTCGTTCATATTTCACTCATTGTTCACTCATAGCTTGCACGTTTTATTCACTTTCATTCATCATTCACTCATAACTTGTTGATTTTATTCACTTTTATTCATCATTCACTTATAACTTTTCATTTATTTCGATTCATTTTTCACTCATAACTTGATTTCATTCAGTCATTCATAATTTACTCACTATTCACTCGTAACTTACTCATTTTATTCACCTGCATTCATCATTCATCCTTCTATCACATTCACTCATACATTCACTCGTCTTTCACTCACTATTCACTCATATCTTACTCATTGCATTCACTTTTCATTCATAACCCCATCTTTCACGGTCCTTCACTCATTATGCATCCTTATTCATAACTCTTAACATTTCCCATTTACTTACTCCCATTCACTCATTCCTGCTCCCCATTCACTCACTCCTCTTCCCCATTCACCGATTTCCCCATTTACTCATTCACTCACTCCTCCTCCCCTTTCACTCACTCCTTCCCCATTCACTCACTCACTCACTCCCCATCAGTTACTTCTCTTCCCTATTCACTCACTCATTCTCCCCACTCACTCACTTTTCCTCCCCATTCACTCACTTCCGCTCCCCATTCACTCATTCACTCATTCATTCCTCCCCACTCACTCACTCACTCACTCCGTCAGTTACTCCTCTGCCCCATTCACTGACTGCTTCCCCATTCACTCACTGACTCATTCTTCCCCACTCACTCACTCACTCCCCATCTCTCACCCTCGTAATTAAACCTTACCCATTTCCTCCCCAGTCACTACCACCCATT
>NC_059286.1:7370681-7430681 GCF_017591435.1 Portunus trituberculatus
ACACACACACACACACACACACACACACACACACACACACACACACACACACACATAATCTTAAATGCCTTCGCGGTGGTGATAGTGACGTAACACACACACACACACACACACACACACACACACACACACACACACACACACACACACACACACACACACACACACACACACACACACACACACACACACACAGTCGGGGGATCTCCATGTTTCATAACTCCAAACAAAAAATAAGATAAAAAAAAAAAAAGCAAAGAAAAAAAGAACAAGATGCAGACTTAATACAACTTATAAACTCGAAAATCAGGTTAATATCCAAGCTGCCTGTCCCTGCACACACACACACACACACACACACACACACACACACACACACACACACACACACACACACACACACTCTCTCTCTCTCTCTCTCTCTCTCTCTCTCTCTCTCTCTCTCATATTATAGTGTGTCTTCCTCGTCGTCGCGTTCCTGTGGGTGATTTGCGAGTGGGAGAGAGATGGGGGGAGAGGGGGAGGGAGTGTGGGGGGGGGATGGATGGGTCGTGATGCTGGGAAGAAAAAGCGACATAGCGAAGGAGAAAGTATGGACGTGAGTGTGGGAGAGAGAGAGAGAGAGAGAGAGAGAGAGAGAGAGAGAGAGAGAATCAGTTTTTATTCCATTCCTGAATATTTAGAGAAAGAGAAAACACGGTACATTTAAAGAAAGAGAAAGAAAAACGCGAGGACAGTCTTGCCGAGAGATTGAGAGAGAGAGAGAGAGAGAGAGAGAGAGAGATCATTCAACTTTTTTTTTATTCATGTATGTACATTTAAAGAAAGAAAAAAAAAAAAAACACGAGGACAGTCTTGCCATGTGTGTGTGCGGGAGAGAGAGAGAGAGAGAGAGAGAGAGAGAGAGAGAGAGAGAGAGAGAGAGAGAGAGAGAGTTGCAGCACTGCTCGTCCCCCACACACTTGCTGCTTGTGAAACCCAGCGAAGGACAGACCTGCAGGGTGCCGCTAGCCGCTATCCAGTGCCGTGGTGCAAAGGCTCACAGCTGCGCGCCGCTACCCATTTATCACGGACGATTACTTGTATCCCAGTGCCAGAGCCAGTGACAGTGCCAGTAACAGTGCCAACACCCCGCGGACACCACCAAGGGTACGAAGAGGAAAAAAATGCACGTGTGTTGAAGTTACTAAGCATCAGCCCGGCACGTTACCAGTCTGAGTGCCATCGTTAAGTGCCACTGCCACCAATGACTCTTAAGTGCCACTGGTTAAGTCGAGTGTCATTACAAGTCTGGCACTAAAAATGGCACCAGTGTTAAAAAGTAAGCTGGTTTTGGCTTTTCGGTGCGCATTAGTGTCAGAAATTGTTAGTTGAAGTGGCACTATTAACAGTAGTGCCACTAGGTAACCAGTCTGAGTGCCACTACGAGACTGGCACGAGGAGGGATAGCTGTGTTAAATAAGATAATTTTGACTTTAGTAATTTTCAGTGCCACAATTTATTAGTATTGGGTGCCATTTTAAACATCACCGTACCACTAGAACCAATTTCAGTGCCACTGCGAGACTGGCACTAGGAAGGATAGCTGTGTTAAGGTAATTTTGACATGGTAATCTTCAATGCCACATTTTGCTAGCTTTAAGTGCCATTTTTATGCATCACTTCCACTTCTTAACCAATTACAGTGCCACTACGAGACTGGCGCTGGTAGAGATAGCAGTGTTATAAAGTATGGTAATTTTGATATTAGTTGTTATCAATGCCACAATCCTCAGTATAAGTGCCACTACAAATTACAAGATACCATAGAGGGTGCCAGTAGTGAAAGTAAGGTATTTTGACATTGGGTTATTAGTGCCACAAATGACTGGTTTTAAGTGCCATTATTAAACTCCAGTAACAGGACTCGTTTTCATATTAATTTTGCTTACTATTTGACGATTTTATCAAGCTTTACAAACACATGTTGGGATTAGAATAGTAGAGACTCTGGCCATTAATCTTCTGCCCTCCATAGGCCCTTCCGAATGCAAATAAAATCGTCTAATCACACCCAAAAATCACGGTAAAAATGCATCATAGTATTGAAGGGACTAAACATCACTGTGTCATTGCCATACACTACAAAGGGTGCCACTAGTGATAGTAAGATAATATTTATGTTATTAATCCTCAAATCAACCTTAGAGCCATTTTTGAAACATCACTGTGCCACTACAAGATATTACATAGTGCCAGTAGTAAAAGCAAGGTAATTATGACGTTAATAACCTTCAGTGCCAGTATAGATCCTCACAAGGCGGGCCAGAGCCATTGTCCAGCGAGGAAGGTACCAACAGGTGTTTTAGTGCCAGCCTTGCAACAGGTGCGCGAGCGAGACGGCAATTAAGACGCGTGCAACAGCGGTGGGGGCAACAGGTGTGCGTATCGACAGGTGCCGCGGAGTGCCACGCGAGGTTGCCGTGACAGGTGTGGGATCATTAGGCAGGTGTGTCTGATTAGTACTTTGAGCAGGTGAAGGGCGGTGGTTAGGTGGAAAGCAGGTGTAAGTGTCGTGTTAGCTGTGTCAAGCAAAGTATATGTGTTGATAATCTTTTTTTCTTTCTCTTTTCTTCTTATTTTTTTCCTGTATCCTTCATTTTCCCCATTCGTTCATATATTTTCTCTTTACTTTTTTATTTATCCATGTTTTGGTGCTGTTTTTTTTTCATTGTTATCCTTCTTACCATACCATACCATACCATACCATACCACATACTAACCTAACCTAACCTAACCTAACCCAACCCAACCCACTCCAACCCAACCCATTGATTTTACTGCAGTCCACAATCCTGGCCAAAGAGCCACACATGTGCCTTGGATCACTAGCAGGTGTGTAGCAAGGGCCGTAGTCACAGTAGTTGCGGTAGTTACTGGCTCACATGTGGTGGTAGTAATAGGGTGATAGGTAACCAGTACTACTCGGCCTCACTAACAGAATAGAAACTTGTTAAGACGATGTGGAAGAGTAGAAAGAGTAGTAACAGCTGCGTCGCCACCACCACCACCACCACCACCACCACCACTAACAGCTGCACCTCAACACATACCAGAGAGAGAGAGAGAGAGAGAAACATAATCTGCCTAAAAAGGAGAAAAAGGAAGAGATGAAGATAAAGAGAAGAAAAAAAACGGGAGAGGAAGTTAGAAAGATAGGAAAAGAAACAAAAAATGCTAACTTTCTGGAGAGAGAGAGAGAGAGAGAGAGAGAGAGAGAGAGAGAGAGAGAGAGAGAGAGAGAGAGAAGGGGAGGGGTTAGTTTGAGTGAAAGACGAGAGTAGGAGAGGAAGGAGAGAAGGGAGGAGGAAGGGAGAGGAGGAGAGGTGGACTGAGGGAATTAGGGTGGTCAGGGTGAGAGGAGAGAGAGAGAGTGAGGGAGACGTGAGACCAGAGAGAGAGAGAGGGAGAGGGAGAGGGAGAGGGAACTGCTGGGAAGATGGCAGTGAGGCAGAAATTAGTCTTAAAATTGACCAGAGAGAGAGAGAGAGAGAGAGAGAGAGAGAGTTTGTGGTGTGGGTCGAGAAGAGAAGAAATGTGAAGACAAAAATATGGAAGCAGTTTTACCATATGGTGTGTGTGTGTGTGTGTGTGTGTGTGTGTGTGTGTGTGTGTGTGTGTGTGTGTGTGTGTGTGTGTGTGTGTGTGTCCCAAGGCTTAGCAGGAGTGAACTTTCAAGACAATTCACTTTTGTCCTCGTGTTTTGTTTTGCTGGCTTGCTGTGTGTGTGTGTGTGTGTGTGTGTGTGTGTGTGTGTGTGTGTGTGTCTTGAGAAAGGGTGTTGTTATTATCATTCTTCCTCATCATCGTCGTCGTCTTCTTCTTCTTCTTCTTCTTCTTCTTCTTCTTCTTCTTCTTCTTCTTCTTCTTCTTCTTCTTCTTCTTCTTCTTCTTCTTCTTCTTCTTCTTCTTCTTCTTCTTCTTCTTCTTCTTCTTCTTCTTCTTCTTCTTCTTCTTCTTCTTCTTCTTCTTCTTCTTCTTCTTCTTCTTCTTCTTCTTCTTCTTCTTCTTCTTCTTCTTCTTCTTCTTCTTCTTCTTCTTTATATAATTTTTCTTACTTTCTCTTTCTATTCTCTAATTAATTCTTTTTACTACTACTACTACTACTACTACTACTACTACTACTACTACTACTACTGTCATTATTGTTGGTGGTAGTGATGTTACTGGCAGTGACAGTGATGATGGTAGTAGTAGTAGTAGTAGTAGTGATAGTGGTGGTGGTGATGGTGGTAGTCTCGCCACGCCCCCTGCCCACACTGGAGGCTCGGGAGGGCGTGGGATCCTGTGAGTCACCCAAAGGAATCCACAGCGGGACGGGGACGAGAACAGGACGCCTTCACTGTACCCTCCTTCACTCTCCTTCATCCTTCTTCACTTTCCTTCATTCACTGCCTTGTATCTCCTTCACCCTTGTTCCTTCACTCCTTCCTTATTCCTCATCCTTCCTCGCTCCTTCATCTTTCATCCTCCTTCACTGTCCTTCCTTACCCAAACTGCCTTTTATCCTCTATCTCCTTCCTTCACTCCTTCTTCCTTATTTCTCATCTTCCTTCTCCTTCGTCTTCCTTCATTCCTTCATTTTCTTCCTCACCCACACTGCCTTATCTCTCCTTCACTATTCTGTCTTCACCCACACACTCCTTCATTCTTGTTTCTCTCTCTCTCTCTCTCTCTCTCTCTCTCTCTCTCTCTCTCTCTCTCTCTCTCTTCTCTCCTCTCTCCTCCTCCTCCTCCTCCTTTCCTTTCCTTTTCTCTCTTTTCCTTTCATTTTCCGTCCCTCTTCCTTACTCCTCTCTCTCTCTCTCTCTCTCTCTCTCTCTCTCTCTCTCTCTCTCTCTCTCTCTCTCTCTCTCTCTTCCTCATTTTCTCCTTCTCTCTCCTTCACTTTCCTTCCATCTTACTGTTTCTCTCTCCTTCTCTCTCTCTCTCTCTCTCTCTCTCTCTCTCTCTCTCTCTCTCTCTCTCTCTCTCTCTCTCTCTCTCTCTCTCTCTCTCTCTCGTTAATCTCTCCTCCTCTCTCTCTCTCTCTCCTCCTTCTCTCTCTCTTCTTCATTTCTTTCCTTCTTTCTCAGTTTTTCTCCTTCCTTCACTTATTTTGTTTTATTTTCTTATTTATCTCTCTTTCTCCGTTTTCTCCTGCCCTTGTTTATCTTCCTGTTCTTCTACTTATTCCCGTTTTCTTTTTCTTGTTTTATTTTTTTTTTTTTTTTTTTTTTTTTTTTTCTTTTCGTTCTCAAGTCTTATTTTTTTTGTGAGTCTTATGTAAGTGTGTGTTCTCTCTCTCTCTCTCTCTCTCTCTCTCTCTCTCTCTCTCTCTCTCTCTCTCTCTCTCTCTCTCTCTCTCTCTCTCTCTCTCTCTCTCTCTCTCTCTCTCAAGCAGGTTTAGCCTTCGTTCTCTCTCTCTCTCTCTCTCTCTCTCTCCCTTTTGCAGAGTTTACATTCTCTCTCTCTCTCTCTCTCTCTCTCTCTCTCTCTCTCTCTCTCTCTCTCTCTCTCTCTCTCTCTCTCATATTACGCCTCAAGTTAGATACGTGTCTTATACCCACTCATTATCTCTCTCTCTCTCTCTCTCTCTCTCTCTCTCTCTCTCTCTCTCTCTCTCTCTCTCTCTCTCTCTCTCTCTCTCTCTCTCTCTCTCTCTCTCTCTCTCTCTCTCTCTCTCTCTCTCTCTCTCTCTCTCTCTCTCTCTCTCTCTCTCTCTCTCTCTCTCTCTCTCTCTCTCTCTCTCTCTCTCTCTCCCCCGTTAGCCTTGTCTCTTGCCTCGAAGACTGTCCGGTTTTGGTCACCTGAACTTGTCTACTTTATATAATTTTGTTCGGGAGGAGGAGGAGGAGGAGGAGGAGGAGGAGGAGGAGGAGGAGAAGGAGAAGAAGAAGAAGAAGGAGGAGAAGGAGAAGGAGAAGAAGAAGGAGGAGGAGAGCAAGGCAAGAGTGTGACTATGAACTAGTGCAGGAAGGAAGACAAACAGGATTGAGGAAATTTGATGTTTTACTTATCAAAAAATAACATCGAGAAAAAAAAAATGATATTGTTACTTATAAAGAAGAAGAAGGTCGATGGAACTTGTTTGCTGTGCTTGATTTAGAAAAGATCGAAGAAATTGACTTGTTTTGCTTATGAAATTGAGAAAACTTGACTTATTTTGCTTAAGAATCGAGAAAACGTTTTTTTTTTTTGCTTTTAAGATTGAGAAAACTTGACTTATTTGGCTTTAAAGATTGAAAAAAACTTGCTTATTTTGCTTTTAAGATCGAGAAAACTTAACTTATTTGGCTTATAAGATTAGAAAACTTTACTTATTTGCTTCATAAGATTGAGAAAACTTGCTTATTTTGCTTTTAAGATTGAAAAAACTTACTTATTTTGCTAGGTTGAGAAAACTTAATTATTTTGCTTATAAGATTGAGAAAACTTACTTATTTTGCTTAAAAGATCGAGGAGACCTTACTTGTCTCACTTGGAGGATCGAGAAACCTTATTTATCTCACTTAAGATATAGAATAAAACTTGCTAATCTCACTTAAAAGATAGGAAAAAAAACTTACTAATCTCACTTTAAAGGTGGAAGTGTTTTGGTGCTGAAGAGGTTAATAGTGAGCTGAGTACAGACTTCATGACCTTAAGTGCACATAAGTATGTTATTTAAGCAAGTAAGTGATTTAAGTCGAGTTTTCCTCATCTAATTTAAGGTTAAGTAAGAGCTGCCTCCTTCACCCACTCACTAAGGCTCGCATTCTTAACCCCTTCAATACCATGACGTTTTTATTATTTCTTCTGCTTACTATTTGGCGAGTTTATACAGCTTCAGAAACTCACATGTGGTATTAAAAGAGTGAAGAGTGTGGCCATTAATCTTCTGAACTCCCTAAACCCTTCCTGATGTCAATGAAATAGTCTAATCGCACTCAAACCTCGTGGCAAGAATGCGTCCCAGTACAGAGGAGGTTAAACGCTTCTGTGCTTCACCTCTACTAGTTCAAAAGGCTTTGTCTAAATTTACACGAGTCTTTCTTAAGGTAAAAAATGCGTTCCCATAGTGAAGGTTTAAAAGGTTTAGTTCACTTGTACTTAAGCTCGAGAAGGAGGAGAAGAAGGAGGGGACACATTCCTGACAAAGCGAAGTAATATGAAACCGGATGAAACTGATAATCCTAGTAAGATGATGTGCCTGGTTTTCACTCATCTTCCAATTTCCTTCGTTCAGTTCCAGTCCACTCGTACAGTTTGTTTCATAGCGAGGGTACGTACGTAGCAGATCCTAGCACAGGACAGGAGAGAGAGAGTTGACTTTTTTTCCTGCTCGAGTCCTTAAGTTCAGTTGTTGGGGAAAGTTCTGAGGGAATGGATGTTTTTTTTTATTTAGTAGGAAGAGATTTGTTTTTTATCCGTTCGTTGTTTTGATGCACAGGAAAATTTTTCATAATGTTTTGATGCACAGGAAAAAAATTTCATAATGTTTTGATGCACTGGAAAACTTGTTCATAATGTTTTGATGCACTGGAAAACTTGTTCGTTCAGCTCGTCTCGTTTAGTTCCAGCGAAGACAAGTCCTTTGAGAGAATCACCAAGTTCCAGTCTCTTATACTCAGTCTGTGTCGAAAGAAGTTTTGAGGAAGGAGGTTAACTCGTTTATTTTTAAGTCTTGCGTTTAGTTGGTGGTGAGAAAAAGTTCCAAGAAAGACGAGTTTTAGGATGCATTGTATATAACATTCCGTCTGTCAGTTCAAATTTGACTTCAGTTCGCGCGAGCAGTTTTGATGAGAAGTTCTGAGTAGAGAATTGTTTTATTTTAACTTCTACGTTCAATTGATGGTGAGAAAAGGTTCCAAGAAAGACAAGAGTTTCTAGGATGCGTGTTACATAAATTCCCGGTTGTCATTTCAAATATGACTTCAATTCGCGCGAGCAGTTTTGATTAGAAGTTCTGAGGAAGACAATTGTTTATTTTAAGCTCTACGTTCAGTTGGTAGCGAGTAAAAGTTCAAAGATTTGAGTTTCTAGGATACGTTTTAAATATCTTTACGTCTGCCCTCAGTTTTGATTAGAAGTTCTGAGGAAGGAGACAGTTCGTTTATTCTTAGCTTTACATTCAGTTTCTGGGAAGACGAGTGTTCTCAAGATAAATTTTGTATAACTTTCGTTGAAACATGAGTTCAGTTCGCGGTAGAAAAAAAGCTGTGAGAAAAGACAGGAATAGACCAGAGTGTGCTTGGCGTCCCTCACTAAATCTACATTCATAAAGCTGTTGGCTGCGAGAGAGAGACAGAGAGAAAGAGAGAGAGGGGGGACTTCCAACTTCCAAACACTCACTCTCTCGTCACCTAGATACCCAAATAGAATAACTGCACCATATTCAGCACATTAGCGCCATAAACCCTGCTGATGAGTGTGATGGCGCCCGTGATGGCCCGGCACACACCACCGGGACGCGACCTCCAGCCCGACCACCTATCACTTGTCTCGATGGCCGTGTGGGTGGGGCTCCTCCGCCAACTTAGCGTGAACGTACCCTGAGAGGAAATGTTAGTTGTGGTAATGGTTGTGGTTGTAGGATTGGTGGTAGTAGTAGTAGTAGTAGTAGTAGTAGTAGTAGTAGTAGTAGCAGCAGCAGCAGATGGACTGTGCCAGCTGGCTCTTCGCTGCCCTGGCCATGTAAACAACCCTCAGATTATCACGACCGTGGAGAGAGAGAGAGAGAGAGAGAGAGAGAGAGAGATCAAATTCAACTTTTTTCTATTCACAGATTTCTGTATAGTGTGAAAAAAGAAACGAGGACTGTTGCCGAGAGAGAGAGAGAGAGAGAGAGAAAACGAACCCGCCTCCAGGCTCTGTATTATCATGAAGCGGTGGATGATAATGAGATCAGGCTCTCTCTCTCTCTCTCTCTCTCTCTCTCTCTCTCTCTCTCTCTCTCTGAAACAAGCGATCACACGCCAAAAGTAGTGAAGGCTTGTCCTCTCCCTCTCCCTCTCCTGCTCCTCTCTCTCCAATTCTCCCACCCCCGCTGTCCCTTGCTTCATGTGTCCCTCCCTTGCCTTGCCTAACTCTCCCTCTCCCTCTCCCTCTCCCTCTCCATCTTACTCACATTCTCTTCTCTATTCTCTTTACTCTATTCCTTCCTACTGATTCTCTCTCTCTCTCTCTCTCTCTCTCTCTCTCTCTCTCTCTCTCTCTCTCTCTCTCTCTCTCTCTCGTGTTCCTACTCACTCCTCCCTCCTCTTCCACAATGCCTCTTGTGCCTCTCTCTCTCTCTCTCTCTCTCTCTCTCTCTCTCTCTCTCTCTCTCTCTCTCCTCCTCCTCCTCCTCCTCCTCCTCCTCCTCCTCCTCCTCCTCCTCCTCCTCCTCCTCCTCCTCCTCCTCCTTACCGCTTAACCTCCCACTGTTGCTTGTACTTCCCGACGCCACTCTTCCCCTCTCCCCCCTCTCACTCGTTCTCTTCCCTCTCTCACTCTCCCCTTCCCTCCCCATCTCCCTCCCCTCTCACTCTCCCCGGCCAGCTGGAAAGACAAGGCAGGGAACAAACTCTCACTGGATCAATCTATAGATCTATTTCATGACATTTTCCTACCTCCACTCTCCCTCTCTCCCTCTCTCCCTCTAATTCTCTCCCTCCCCTCTCCCTCTTCCTCTCCTTCTCTCCCTCCTGTTGTGATGACTAACCTCTCTCTCTCTCTCTCTCTCTCTCTCTCTCTCTCTCTCTCTCTCTCTCTCTCTCTCTCTCTCTCTCTCTCTCTCTCTCTCTCTCTCTCTTGGCCTTTTCCCTCGTTCTTCGTGGCCTCCTCGTCTCTCTCTCTCTCTCTCTCTCTCTCTCTCTCTCTCTCTCTCTCTCTCTCTCTCTCTCTCTCTCTCTCTCTCTCTCTCTCTCTCTCTCATTCCTTCATTTACCTATCTTCCTCTTCCTTCCTTCCTACCCTCATTTCCTCTTCCTCTTCCTCTTCTTTCTCTCCCTTTACACCTTTCCTTCTCCCTCACCCCTCATATACACTCCCTTTCCTGCCACGCCCTTTCTAACTCCCTTACTCTCCCCTCCTCTCCCCTCTCTCCGGCTCTCTCCCCTCTCCCCTCTCCCCTCTCTCTCTGCCATTAAGATATCCGTAGTATCAGTTCCCCTCTATATCTATCTTTGACCTTTCTACTTTCTCTCTCTCTCTCTCTCTCTCTCTCTCTCTCTCTCTCTCTCTCTCTCTCTCTCTCTGTGTGTTTTTTTTACCTTATTTGTATTTTTTATTGTATTTTCGTTTTCTTTTTTTTTCTTTTTTCTTTATTTTCTTTTTATTGTCTAGTGTTTATCTTTATTGATTTTCTTTCTTTCTGTCTTTCTTCTAAAATCTTTCTCTATTTTTTTCCTTAAGCTTTACTCCTCCTCCTCCTCCTCCTCCTCCTCCTCCTCCTGCTCGAGTCTTTTCCTCCTCTTATTCCTTCCTTCCATGTCTCCCATCCTCTAATCCTCCTCTCTTTCCCTCCTCCCCATCCTCCAGTTGTCTTCCTCGTCCAGTCTCCCTCTCTTCCCATTCCTCCTTCTTTCTTCCTTCTTCCCTCCCATTTTTAGGTAAATAATAACAGTGCATAACATTTCCTTCCTCCTTCCTCTCCCATCTCTTCTCTTTCCTCCTATTTACACACTCCTCTCCTTCATTCTCTCCTTTTTCACTCATTCCTCCCTGCCATTATCTCTCCCTTCTCAAGACTATTAGTTCCGTATTCAGAAACGCTCTGCTCTCTCACCACGACTTTTTTCCAAGGCCACAGAGATGATTAGCGGGGTTTTCAAGAGTGTTTTTCCAGTTAATAATGAAGAAATCTTGCCATTCTGCCTCTAGAACCGTCAAAACACCTTAAAAACTCGTGTAAGTGTAAGTAGAGCCTTTTGAAATTGTGGAGGTGAAGCGCTGAAGTGTTTTGATTTGAAACTTAACGCCTTTAGTAGCATGACGCGTTTCCATATTCATTCTGGTCACTATTTGGTGATGTGATACAGCTTCAGAAATTCATGTGGGATTAAAATAGTGAAGACTGTAGCCATTAATCTTCTGACCTCCATAGACCCTTCTAATATCAATAAAATGGTTTAACACAAATCCCAAGGTAAAAACTCATCCTAGTATTGTAGGGGTTAATATTTCTATGGTTAAAATATTGAAGACTGTAGCCATTAATCTTCTGACCTCCATAGACCCCTCCTAGTATCAATAAAATGGTCTAATCGTACACAAGTCTCAAGGTAAAAACTCATGCCAGTATTGAAGAGGTTAATATTTCCATGGTTAAAATAGTGAAGACTTTAGCCATTAATATTCTGACCTCCATGGACCCTTCCTAATGTCAATAAAATGGTCTAACCGTACACAAATCTCCAGGTAAAAACGTGTCCCAGTAATGAAGGGGTTAACATTTCTATGGTTTATCACTAGCATTACCTCACTGCTATCTACACCTCAGTGGCAAGCTTAGATTTAACAAGCCACGGTATCTTATCACTACTGAGCCTATGTGCTGTCTTATATTACCCGTCGTCACTCCCTGGTCCTCTCGCTCTTGTTCGGAGATATTTTGCTCTCTCACCGTGACACAATTGATTAACCGGGTTCCCATCTGTGTTCCTCCAGTTATTAGTGTATATAATTTGCCACTACTACTGTAAAAACATCCTTAAGATCACTACTTGTATGTGTGCTGATGTGTTTCTCCAGTTATTAACCCCTTCAGTACCATGACGCTTTTCCATATTCATTCTGGTTACTATTTGGTGATTTAATACAACTTCAGAAACTTACGTGGGGGAATTTAGATAGTGAAGACTGTGGCCAATTATCTTCTGACCTCCATAGACCCTTCCTAATGTCAATAAAATAGTCTAATAGTACACAAATCTCAAGGTAAAAATGTGATCCACTACTGAAGGTGGTTAATACAGAAGTGTTTATAAATTGCCACTTGTGCTGTAAAAATGTCCTTAAAATCACTACTTATGTGCGTGCTGTCTTGTATTAGCTGTCGTCACTGCCTGGCGCTGTTGTCCTTACTCAGAAATGGTTTGCTCTCTCACCTTGACTGTTTTCCAAGGCCACAGAGATGATTGACTGGATTCCTATGTGTTTTTCTCCTGTTAATACTGTAGCAGTGTTATAAATCTGTCACTTGTACCGTAAAAAACATCGTAAAACTCGCTTCTATTACTGAAGAGTTTCTAAATATTGTTTTCTAAGCCACATAGATGATTGACCGGATTCCTACGTGTGTTTCTTTACTTAATAATGTAGAAGGGTTATAAATCTGTCACAGATACCTTAAAACATCTTAAAAACTCGCTTCTACTAGTAAAGAGTTTCTAAATACTGTTTTCTAAGCCACAGAGATGATTGACTGAGTTCCTACGTGTGTTTCTTCAGTTAGTAATGTAGAAGTGTTATAAATTTGCCACTAGTACAGTAAAACTTATCCTTAACCGCGTTTTCGTATTCATTCTGGTTACTATGTAGCAATTTTATACAGCTTCAGAAACTTATGTGACGGATTAAAATAGCAAAGACTGGCCATTAATCTTCTGACCTCCATAGACCCTTCGTAATGCAAATAAAATCGTCTAATCATCCCTAAGAATCGCGGTAAAAATGCGTCTCAGTCTTGAAGGGGTTAAAAGCTCGTTTCTACTACGGTGCCTTTGGTTGTAGAGGTGGCGTGTGTCTCCAGTTAGTAATATAGAAGCGTTGTTAATTTGCAGATAAAAAAAAAAAAAAAAGCTCAAAAGTTGTCATTTGGAAGTGTGTTTGGTTGTAGACGCGCAGTAGTGAAGAGTTTCTATTTACTTGCTTCTGTTTTCATTGGGGTAAGTAAAGTATTGTAAGTAAAAATAAAGTAAAGTATTGTAAGTAAAGTATTGTAAGTAAAGTATTGTACATGTAAAATAGTATATTGTTGAGGTGCAGAGAGAGAGAGAGAGAGAGAGAGAGAGTGTGTTGAGAGATGGTTGGGTGAAAGGGGTGGGTGTCTGTTTAGGGAGGGGAAGACTGGACTGTGTGTGTGTGTGTGTGTGTGTGTGTGTGTGTTTGGGGTTGGAGAGGAGAGGGTGAGTTGTCTGTCTGTCTGTATGTATGTATGTATGTGTATGTATGTATGTATGTATGTATGTTTGTCTAGACAGTATTCATGCCCTGAGCTACATTCAGCCTATATTTGTCAAGTTTTTTTTTTTTTTTTTTTTTTTTTCTTGATGTTCCTTTATGATCGTGTGCTCTCCCTCTCCCTCTCTCTCTCTCCCTCTCCCTCTCCCTCCTCCGCCCCACTTTGATGATAGCAATAAAATTATGAGGATGGTGGTGACGTGGTGTAGATAGTGGTAGTGATAGTGGTAGTTGTAGTAGTAGTAGTAGTAGTAGTAGTAGTAGTAGTAGTTGTAGTAGTAGTAAATAATGGAAACATGTTATAATGTTGTACTACTACTACTACTACTACTACTACTACTACTACTACTACTACTACTACTACTACTACTACTACTACCGCATCTTCACATCTTATTAACCCCCCAAAAAACAATCAAACACGTGACACACACACACACACACACACACACACACACACACACACACACACACACACACACACACACACACACACACACACACACACACACACACACACTTATCAATCACTCAAAGGTGCATTGTGGGACACGTTCATGCAGTCAAGTGTGTAGATAACCTGTATATCGAAGAAAATGGGGTTACAGAAAATGGGAGGGAGGTTGCCGTGATTTCTTATCCCTTTAACCTTGTCTTGTCTCTACGAAGGTTTTTTTTTTTTATTTTTTTTTTTTTTTGTGATTTCTTCGTGTTTATTTGTGTGTTTTTGTATATTGTGTATTTTGAGTGTTGTTTTTATTCTCTTATTTATCTTGTTTATGCGTTTTTTTTCATTGTTTGTTTGTGTATTTATTTTTGTCTCTTCTTCGTTCATATATTTGGGTTGTAATATTTGGTTCTTGTGCATTTCATATCAGCACTTCAGCACCCACCCACACCCACATTAATACCATTCTTAGCACTCTCCTTAGCACTCTCCTTAGCACCTACCTACTTTACCACCCACCCTCCTTATCACCTTCCTTAGCACCCTTCTTGTCACTCTTCCCTAGCATTGTATCTTCGCACCCTTCCCTAGCACTCACTCTCCTTAGCACCTACCTACCTTGTCACCCTCTTTTTTTAGCGCCCACACCCATCTTATCACCTTCCTTACTACCCTTACCACCCTTCTTTTAGCACCTTTTTCTAGCACCCTATCTTAGCACCTTATCACCCTTCTTAGCACTCTTCCTTTAGCACCCTTTTTTTTATGCAAGAGGGAAAACCAGCAAAGGTCAACAAAGGATTGAAAAAAAGGCCCACTTGAAATGCCAGCCAGATTGATATAGAATTAGCTATAAAGTAAGGGATAAATGTCTTCACTATCCTTCTTTCACCCTTCCTGCACCCTTTCTTTAGCACCCTTTCTTAGCACCTTTCCTGCACCCTTCCTTAGCACCGTATCTTTAGTACCCCTTTCTTAGCGCCTTTCCTGTACCCTTCCTGCACCCTTTCTTTAGCACCCTTTCTTAGCACCTTTCCTGCACCCTTCCTTAGCACCGTATCTTTAGTACCCCTTTCTTAGCGCCTTTCCTGTACCCTTCCTGCACCCTGTCTTTAGCACCCTCCCAGGACAAGATGTTACCCAGTACTCCTTGTAACCTTAACCCTGTGACCTGGCTAACCCTCACCCGTGGCTTGCCTGACCTTGGACTGCGTGACTCGTTTTGTGGGGCTTCGTGGTGTGGGTGTGTGGGTGTGGTGGGGTGGGTGTATGGACGGGTTTAGGGGGTGGTAGTGGTGTAGATGGGTGTGGAACGGTGTGTGTGTGTGTGGGTGTGTGGGTGGGTGGGTGGGTGTGTTGTCACAAAATCATTAGTCTTTACTTTGAATTGTGTACAGTAGTAGTAGTAGTAGTAGTAGTAGTAGTAGAGTAGTAATAGTAGTCGTAGTCGTATTAGTAGTAGTAGTAGTAGACTAAAAGAATAACAAAGAAATAAATTTATAATAGCATACACACACACACACACACACACACACACACACACACACACACACACACACACACACACACACACACACTACAAAAAACATAAATAAAGACTCAATACGGAAGGAAAGTGTCAGGAAATACTTGCAGAGAGAGAGAGAGAGAGAGAGAGTGAGAGAGAGGGGTGGGTGTTGGGTGTTGGGGGCTGGCATCACGTGGTGGGGGGATAGTTGGTGTATCATTGGGCCAGATTAAGGGGATGAAGGTCGTGGTGGTGGTGGTGATAGTGTAATCTGTGTGTGTGTGTGTGTGTGTGTGTGTGTGTGTGTGTGTGTGTGTGTGTGGAACTGCTATCATTATTGCTATTACTTATGATGCTACTACTACTACTACTACTACTACTACTACTACTACTACTACTACTACTACTACTACACAGAGAGGGCTTTGTTTGGTAGTAAGAGACCTTGATGGTGGTAGTAGTGGCGGTGGTGGTGGTGGTGGTGGTGGTGGTCCTTATCTTCTTTGTTTACATTATTATTATTATTATTATTATTATTATTATTATTATTATTATTATTATTATTTATTATCATCATAATTATTTTATTATTATTGCCGTCATCGTCATCATTATTACCATTAGCGTCTTCGTTGTTGTCGTTATTGTTTCTCTACTACTACTACTACTACTACTACTACTACTACTACTACTACTACTACTACTACTACTACTACTACTACTACTACTGAGGGGGAGGAGGGTGATGGCAAACGGTACGGCTCTGGGCAAACACAAAGTAACGTTCCATGTTTACGTCTGTTTGTCTTTAAATGGCGCGAGATGTGTTGTGTTTACGCCACACACACACACACACACACACACACACACACACACACACACACACACACACACACACACACACACACACATACGTAGGCAAGTTGACAATTTGATAGATTAAAACAAGGACTTAAAGACATACAAACTGACAGACAGATAAATAGATAGACAGATGGAGAGGTTGATAGATAGACACAGACACTCAGACACTCAGATATGATGGAAAATAAGCCAGGCATAATGAAAAGACTCAAAGGTGGACAGGAAACCAGGTAGATACAGACAGACATATCGAAAGCCTTCGATAGAGTCTGGCACAAATCTTTAATTTCTAAACTACCCTCCTACGGATTCTATCCTTCTCTCTGTACCTTCATCTCCAGTTTCCTTTCCGATCGTTCTATTGCTGCTGTAGTAGACGGTCACTGTTCTTCCCCTAAAACTATCAACAGTGGTGTTCCACAGGGTTCTGTCCTATCACCCACTCTCTTTCTATTATTCATCAATGATCTCCTAAATCTGACTCAATGCCCTATCCACTCCTATGCTGATGATACCACCCTGCATTATTCAACAGCGTTCAACAGACGCCCAACCCAACAACAATTAAATGACTCAAGGCGAGATGCTATAGGACGCCTAACTTCTGATCTTTCACTTGTTTCTGATTGGGGCAGAGAAAACCTGGTTTTGTTCAATGCCTCAAAACTCAATTTCTACAACTATCTACTCGACATAACCTTCCAGACAACTATCCTCTCTTCTTCAATAACACTCAACTTCCCTCTCCTCTACATTAAACACACTCGGTCTATCCTTCACTAAAAATCTAAACTGGAAATTTCACATCTCTACTCTTGCTAAATCAGCTTCCAAGAAGTTAGGTGTCCTATGGCGTCTTCGTCCATTTTTCTCTCCTCCCAGCTGCTTGCTCTGTACAAGGGCCTTATCCGCCCGTGTATGGAGTATGGCTCTCATGTCTGGGGATCCACACACAGCTTTACTAAACAAGGTGGAATCTAAAGCTTTTCGTCTTATCAACTCTTCTCCTCTAACTGACTGTCTTGATTCTTTAAGTCACCGCCGC
This sequence comes from Portunus trituberculatus, assembly GCF_017591435.1. Classification (NCBI taxonomy): domain Eukaryota; kingdom Metazoa; phylum Arthropoda; class Malacostraca; order Decapoda; family Portunidae; genus Portunus; species Portunus trituberculatus. The sequence continues at coordinate 7,387,710 of NC_059286.1, forward strand.
AATGTTGCATCTTTATCTGTCTTCTACCGCTGTTTTCATGCTGTCTGCTCTTCTGAACTTGCTAACTGCATGCCTTCCCCTCCTGCGGCCTCGCTGCACAAGACTCTCTACTTCTTCTCATCCCTATTCTGTCCATCTTCCTAATGCAAGAGTTAACCAGTATCTTCACTCCTTCATTCCCTACACTGGTAAACTCTGGAACTCTCTACCTGTGTCTGTATTTCCACCTGCCTATGACTTAAACTCTTTCAAAAGAGGAGTGTCAAGACACCTCTTACGTTAACTGGACCCTCCTTTTAGATTTTTTTGTTTTTTCTCTTTATACTATTCCTCTTAACAGGGCCTGGCAACCAGCGGGATTTTTTTTTTTCCAACTTTGTTTTCCCTTGGCCAGTGCCCTTGTAATGTAAAAAAAAAAAAAAAAAAAAAAAAAAAAAAGACAGACAGACAGACAGACGGACGGATGCACTGATGAGACGATACAAACACACACACACACACACACACACACACACACACACACACACACACACACACACACACACGAATGAGGAGAAGGAGGAAGAGGAGAAGACGACGATAAAGATGGGGAAGAACAATAAGAACAAGAGGAACGAAGACAGTAATTAGGAAAAGAAGGAAAAGAGGAGGTGGAAGATAAAAGGAAGAGAGAGAGAGAGAGAGAGAGAGAGAGAGAGAGAGAGAGAGAGAGAGAGAGAGAGAGAGAGAGAGAGAGATGACCTTGGTTCCTTCTCACCGAATTAGCTTGAACACATTAGTTGCTGATGTGTTTGTCTGTCTGTCTGTCTGTCGTTAGTGTGGCTAATCCTGGTACTGATGTCACTACTACTACTACTACTACTACTACTACTACTGATGATGGTGATGCTTTTACTGGTCTTTTTTTTTCTCGTGTTTATTTTTGTTGTTTTCGTGGTGATGTGACTGTTTGTCTATGTTTGTTGTTGTTTTTCTTGTTTTTCTTCATGTCTTCATTTGTTTTTGTTTTTTTTTTCTATTTGCTTTTTCCTCTTTTTTCGTCTCTCTCTCTCTCTCTCTCTCTCTCTCTCTCTCTCTCTCTCTCTCTCTCTCTCTCTCTCTCTCTCTCTCTCTCTCTCTCTCTCTCCCATCACGTGCCGCGCTGCCTTATACTTACACAACTGTTCATGCCCACACTGACCTTCCCGCTCCCTGCCTACACACACACACACACACACACACACACACACACACACACACACACACACACACACACACACACTGCCTTACTTATTTCAACTTTTTCCATGACTTGCCTACATCTACCCCCACTTTCCTTGCCCCGCACCCCCCCTCCCAGATGCACCGTACCCGATAATAACCGCACCCCCCCGCACCTCCCTTTGCACCCCCTTCCGCCCCCGTCCCCCCTTCCACATCATGGGCCCTTCCTCCCGGTCACCGCCACAGGAAACCATCACCACCACCATCACCACCTGCCTCGTGACGTCACAACTCTCTCTTTTCCTATTGGTCGTTTCTTCTTGGTGATGTCACTGTTCTGATGTCACCGCTGCGTCTAGAGAGCTGTGTCCTAGTGATGGCGGGCGCTGGTTGGCTGAGACGGTGGTGTGACGTCACTGTTTTCGTGTCTAGCGCCTGACGTAATCTCCTGCTTTAAATGTTGTAGTGGCGGTGCGCTGCGGTGCGGGTTGCCGTCTTCCCAGAAGGTCGTGAGTAATGCCTTCTTCGTGTGGGTATTTAACATGTCGCCTCGGAGCTGTGGGTTTAGTTCGTTGGTGACGCGTGTGTGGTGGGGACGTGTCGATGCTGGCTGTTTGAGACGTGTGGTGTGGAGGAGCAAGCACTGAAGGAGAGGGAGGGAGGGAGGGAGAGCGCCGCGGTGAGAGTGAAAGGAGAGTTGGAGTGAGTGGGCGGAAGTTCTGGGCTGTGTTGGCGACGTTACCGACTCTGCCGCCGTCGCCTGCGGGCACAGCTGCTGACAGGCGGGACGCGGCGCCGCTCTGCTCAGGACACTGCTCCTCCTCTGCTCCTGACGCTGCTGAAGGGAGAGCCGCGGGGCGTTGAGAGGCGATACTCCCTCCTGCAGCGTCCACTTAAGCTGCTGTTCACGTGGCGTTGCTATCGTGTGCTGTGTGATGTGAGGGATTCTGACGCTGTTAACGCGGGAAAGGGAACATTGACAGCACGAGTTTCCTGATCACCGCCAAAATGGAGATGATCGCACGTAAATATAGTAAGGCTTCTCCGTGTGTGTGTGTGTGTGTGTGTGTGCGCGCGCGCTCACGCGCTCGCCTCGTTATCGCAGAGGGACTATCAGCAGCTTAGTAATGGCGATAAAGGTATGGTCGTATTTTGACCCGAACCCCGCGATAGCACAAGTTTGGGTGTGCTCCGTGATGGTCTGGTCTGTGTTTACCTGCCTTACTGCACCTGTGGCTTGGAGGGAGGGGAGGGAGGGAGGGATCTGTGTCAGCCTGTGCCGTGATCCGTTGTGGTCTGAAGCCTGAAGCCTGTCCTGTGTTAGCTCATTGCCTTCCTTCCTTCCTTCCTCTCTTCCTTCACTGTCTTTCACTTTCCTCTCAGTCTCTCGCTTGCTCTCGTGTGAACCGCTTTGTGTCAGGAAGCAGGTGTGATTTTTCCTCTTTTTTTCCACCTGTGTGCGTATTAAGTAGCATGTGTTGTGTTATGAAATGAGTGAAATGTCATTCTTGTTCGTGGTCAGTTCCGTGGGTGACAGGAAATCCAGTAGTTGGTTTTAATGGCTGGAAGTGCCACTGGTGTGTTTCGTTGTGAAAGTCGTGGAATGTTGAAATGTTTGGGGGAGTGGAGCCTCGTTGCTTTGTGTTCAGTGTGTGCCTCGGTGATCATTGGCTGATTAACGGAGGAAAGCTGAGGTGCGCCAGGTGTTAACGTCGTTGTGTAACACCTGGCAGTGTCTCGTTAAGTGTGCTTTTGGTGGCATGTGGAAATGTTATGTTTGTGCTCGTTTGTCTGGTGAAGCGCCGGTGGTAAGAGGAAGTAAGTGGTGATTAGGTAACAGGCCAGCTTTTTCATTGATATTTTTACTGTGATTGAATACGCCAAGGTGTGAGGTGAGGAAACGCCTGTGTGTGTGTGTGTGTGTGTGTGTGTGTGTGTGTGTGTGTGTGTGTTCATTATATAATTTATGTCAGTATATTTACCTCTGACTCAAGTTTAGTATCAGATTTTTCTTTATTCTTGTTATATTTACCGATTGTGACTTAAATGCGTTGATGTGTCAGGTGAGGAAAGGTAAAGGTGTGTTGATTTGCCAGTGTTCACATCATAATTAACCCCTTCAGTACCATGACGCGTTTCCATATTCATTCTTACTATTTGGTGATCTTACACAGCTTCAGAAACTTGTGTGAAGGATCAAAATAGTGAAGACTGGCAATTAATTCTTCTGACCTCCATAAACCTGTCTTACTGTAAATAAACGCATCTAATCGTACACAAATTCGTGGTAAGAATGCGTTCCAGTACTGAAGGTGTTAAGTGTAATATCTGACTTCAATTGTTCTTTTTGCATTTACCGATTGTGACTTCAATGCGCTTAGGTGTGAGGTGGGGAGAGCTGAGGAAAGGTGTGTGTTCATTGTACTGTTGGCGTCACTGTTCGTATCTGATTAACTAATGAGGCAGGTGTGATGTGACTTGTTTATCCTTGCTTTTATTGTAATATCTGACTTTTTTGTCTTATAATATTATACTTTATCCTCACGTCTCTTTTTTTTGTTTTCCTTTTTTTTTTCTTTGCGTGTCTTATAATATTCGACATTATCCTGACTTTTTCTTTTTTATATCTGACTTTTTTTTCCCTTGTTTTCTTGGCGTGTCTTATAATATTCGACCTCATCCAGACTTTTCCTTCCAAGTGTAAATAAAATCATATCATACCAAAAACTTGTGGTAAGAATGCGTCCCAGTGCTTGTAGAGGTTAACGAGTAGAAGAAACTAAGTGGTCATGTTAATGCTGAGTTGATAAGGAGCTTTAAAAGAAGATTAGATAAATTTATGGATGGGGATGATAGATGGATAGGTAACTTTAATCATACAGGGACTGCCACGTGTAGGCCTAACAACACAGCCTCTTGCAGATTTCCTCTTTTATGTTCTTATGATAGGTTAATCCGTCGCTAGAATCACCAAAACACGCTTACAAATCACCGTATCTTCAACTAGAGGCTTCTGAATGTAGAGGCGCTGCAGATAGTGTTTCATAGTACTTAACCACACACAAAACTCTGGGTAAAAAAAATGCGTTCCAGTGTTGAAAAGGTTAATCTGTCGCTAGAATAATTAAAACACGCTTACAAAATAATCACCATGTCTTCAAATAGAGGCTTCTAAATGGAGAGGAGTTGCAGATAGGAGTGTTTCATAATTGGAGCCTGACAACTACCTAATCACACACAAAACTCAAGGTAAAAAGATTGCGTCCCAGTATTGAAAAGGCTAATCTTTGGCTAGAATCATCAAAACACACCCAAAAACTACCGTATCTTCAACTAGAGGCTTCTGAATGGAGAGGCACTACAGATAGAAGTGTTTCAGTATAGGAGCCTGACAACTAACTGGCAACGGAGAAGTGGGAGGCTATTCTGTGGGTGTGGGTGTGATTGTGGATTGCGGTCACCCCACACTGGTTTACTTTGTGCAGTGGGCGGACACCTTACGGGCGTGTGTGTGTGTGTGTGTGTGTGTGTGTGTGTGTGTGTATGTATGTGTGTGTGGAGGTGGCGCCAGGCACGGGCTTCACACAAGGTCGAGTCAGGCTGTGGTGGTGGTGGTGATGTGTGGTGGTGATTGTGGGTGGTGGTGGTGGTGGTGGTGGATCAGAGTAAGAGGAGGAGTGTTGTGTGTTAGTGTGTGGGTGAATAAAGGTTAAGGGGAAGGAAAGTTTTGTACAGTGTTCTCCTTATTTAGTCTTTCTTTCGTTCTTTCTTTCTTTCTTTTTCTTTTTTCTTTCTTTCATTCATTCATTCTTTCTTTCAAACCCTACTTCTAGACCAAGAGAGTTTTTTTTCACTTTGTTTCCTATTTCATGTACATTTCATTTCACTTTTTCACTGCCTTCCTTCCCTTACCATTGTCCTTTCACCTCCCTTGAATGTGTAAAGGAGAGACTCACCTGACACACAAACAAAAGACACATTGTTACCATTCTTTACCCTCAAACATAAAGAAACTAGTGACAGGATATACAAGCTAAAGACAATAACTATTCACCCTCATGTGTGTAAAGGGATCACTAGAAACACACACAAGGAACACAGCACAGACACACACTAGGGACTGGAATGCAACTTCTTAATCTCTTCAGTAGCAGAATGCATTTTTCATATTCATTCTGCTTACTATTTGGTGATTTAATGCAGCTTCAGAAACATATGTTGGGATTAGAATAGTGAAGACTCTGGCCAATAATTTCCTGACCTCCATAGACCATTCCTGATGCAAATATAATTGTCTTCTCATACCTAAAAATCAAGGTAAAAAAATGTGTCTCCGTTATGGAAGGGTTAATATTTCCATGGTTAAAATAGTGAAGATTGTGGCCATTGATTTTCTGACCTCCATAGACCGTTCCAAATGCAAATATAATTGTCTTATCATACCTAAAAATCAAGGTAAAAATTGTGTCTCAGTATTGAAGGGGTTTATATTTCCATGGTTAAAATAGTAAAGACTGTGGCCATTAATTTTCTGACCTCCATAGACCCTTCCTGATGCAAATAAAATCATCTAATCATACACAAAAGTCAAGGTGGTAAGGCATCTTAGTACTGAAGGGGTTAATATTTCCATGATTTAAATAGTGAAGACTGTGGCCATTAATTTTCTGACCTCCATAGACCATCCCTAATGCAAATAAAATAGTCTAATCATACGCAAAAGTCAAGGTGGAAATGCGTCTTAGTACTGAAGGGGTTAAGAATCACATGAGGCAATCTGATTCTTGAGTGATGAGTGTGGCAGTGCTTATTGTGCAGAGAGTGGCTGGAATGTTGCCTGGAGGTGTGTTGGGCATTAAGTAGGCGCTGTGTTTGGTGTGTTGGTGGTGGTGGTGGTGTGTGTGTGTGTGTGTGCGTGCATGTAAGCAGGCCACAGTCTTGAGGTTGACGTGCCCCTCACAAGATCACCTGCTGCACCTTTGTTGGGAGAAATTATAGGTCATTTGGTCTGGTTTTTCGTACACTGTTTATTTAAGGACAGTAATTTGTTGTCATTGTTTGAGTGTGAATCTGTGATGTATTGTTTATGGGGTATTTAACATAAGGCATTATTTTGACTTGGTGATGTTGCAATATTATCTTGGTGATGTTGCAGTATTGTCTTGGCTTATATTATTGGGGTTTACTTTGATATGTGATGGTGTTGTGATGCATTTCAGTGTGTGGTGTAGTGTTAGTCTTGGGTTAAGTCATGTGAGGTTAGATTAAGTAGATTGTAAGTGTGGTGTCATTGTGGTGTATTTCTGTGTGTTCTGTGATGATGCTGTTGTGTTACGTTAGGATTATTTCTGGTTCTACACATAGCAGTGGTGCATTTCAGCGTGTGGTATAATGGTGGTTTCTTGTGCTTCAGTGTGTGTAATGCTGCGTGATGGTGGGCCGGGCACCGAATAGTGTTGGGTGTGGCCGGCACCGCGTGGAGGCGGCCTGCCATCACCATGGAGGTCCCTGCCCTCAGCGCCGCTTCCCCACGACGAGCCAGGAGAGCCCATGCCCCGCTGTCCCTGTGTGCCGCCCCGCTCTCCGCCGCACCGCCCCGGCCGCCACCTGAGCAGTTTGCTACAGTTCATGGCGGTGCTGGTGTGCATCGTCCCCCACCCCCCCACGCCGCCACCAGCAGGAAACATCGTGCCAACCACCAGCGCAATCTTTCCCTCGACTTTAGGTGCGTTTGTTTGGTGTTGTTTTGTTTCCTTCTATCATTCTAGTAATTTTAATTTTTTCACATCTTCTTTCATTCTTCCTTATCCATTGTCCATCTTTTGTTGCTTCACTGTTTGTCTAGTGCAACCTTTCCCTCAACTTCATGTATGTTGACAGATTTTTTTCCTCATTTCTTCCTTCTTTGTGGTCTTTTTGTTCTTTAATGTTTTTATTTTTCTCGTGTATTGATTGTCTCCTTGTCAGTTGTTGTGTATCTTGTCTCCCGTCTTTGTTTGTGTGAGTCCTTGTGCTGCTTCTTGGTTGTGTTTTGTTCCCATTTGTTATCTTATCTGTTCATCTCTACATAGCAGTCTGATAAATGCTGTGATTTGTGGGAGCTGCAAGGGGCTAAGTCATCCCAAGAGAGGAAGACAACATTATGTGAGATAAAAAATTAACTACTCACCTTGAAATGTAGGAATACACTGTCCACACTGAGACTTGTGAATAAACCACACAGTGAGGCTAATGGTGGTGGTGTTGGTGTTTCAGGTCTATGGGCATAGTGCTGCCGCCGCTGCCAGCCCTCAGCCACAGCGGCTCGCACCAGAGGAACCGCAGCCTTGACTCTGTGCTGCAGAAGATCCCTGAGGTGGAGGGCGGAGACACGCCGCAGCACCCGCCCCCCAGCAGCCCACCCCTCAAGCCTTCCCTGTCCTTCACCTTCTCCGACGCGCCCAGCTTCCGCCTGAGAAATGAGTCTTGCCGCGTGGCGCCGGCGGGCCACCCGGTGGTGGTGAGGCGCGACAAGGACCGCTACGACCAGTCCAGCCTCGGCTCGGACGACTCGGGCATCTGCGGCTCGGAGGGCGACGCCACGCGGGAGTCGAGTGCAGAGCGTGGCCAGAGTGTGGAGGCGCTGGAGGCCGGCAGCGCTGGCTCTGACTGTGAGGTGAAGAGCGTGTACTCTGAGACCCTGGACGGTGAGGCAACCATGGGGGAGCCCGAGGGCGACGTGCCCCTGGGGGAGGTGGAGGACGAGGTGGAGGTGGAGGGAGATGCAGTGGACCTTACGTTAGTGGCGGAGGAGAATGTCAAGTCTCCTGACTCCTCCCCAGACTCCCAGGCCCAGACGCCCCCCAAGGACCCCTGTGAGGAACCCCAGGACCCCAGTGATACCACACCCACTCCCACCCTGGCCCGGGGGAAGGGGACCAAACATGGGGCCAGTACTAAGGATAAGAGACCCTTGTGTGATGTGGCGAGGGCACAGAGTGGTGGTGGTGGTGGTGGTGGAGTGAGTGCGTTAGTGATGACCCAGAGGAGTGCGGTGGCCCAGGGAGTGTGTGGCGCCAGCGGCACATTGACCAAAAGCAAACTGGCAGAGAAACAGTCGCTGTTGCTGCGGCTGTTTGAGAGCAAAATGTTTGACATGTCGATGGCGGTGTCGTACCTGTACAAGTGCAAGGAGCCGGGCGTGCAGCAGTATATTGGCAACCGGCTGTTCTCCATGCCACCCTCCGACGCACACTTCTTCTTGCCGCAGCTGGTCAACATGTACGTGCAGACCTATGAGGTGGCCGAGGTGCTGCACCCCTTCCTGGTGCACTTCTGCCGCCACGACAGCACCTTCGCCCTGCAGTGTGCCTGGCTGCTGGAGGCGTTCGCCACAGACTCCGCCCTGCTGAGGAAAAAGTCCCACGGCACCAAGCTCAAGAACCTCATCCTGTCTGACGAACTAAGGTGAGACAACACCAGGTGGTGGTGGTGATGATGATAATGAAGGAGGAGGAGGAAAGAATGGAAAGGAGAAAAAGAATATTGTTCTGACTGAAATATTTTTGTATGTAATAGCATTTTTCCACTTTTGTGTATGAAATAGGTACTTTCTTTCAATTTTAAAGCTCTAAGTTTGATTTCAGTCCTCCTATGTTGTAAAACAATTTATGGCACAATAGAGTGAGAGATTACACGGATATTGTTTGATGGTATTGCCACACGGCTCCACACAGTAGTGTAACAGGACACAATGGATGTAGCAAGGCCTGATACTGGAGGTAATGCTGCTGTTCCACACAGACCCAGCACACAGTGGAGGTCACCACACATATAGGCCAATACATGTAACACTTGACACCACACAGCAAGTATAGAAACAGGATGGACAGGATAGACCTTAAGACAAACCTATGGAGGGTGATGGCTGGTGTGTCACACAAGGACTGTCATGTGTGGGCTTGACACCTTCCTGTAGCTTCCCTTACTTTGTTGTGTGTTTGTGTTCTTAGAGTTGAGTAGTGAGGGTAGAACACTTTGCCAGATGCAGTACTAGAAGCACCTGCAACACACAGCATTTCTGCCCACAGGCCCAAACAGGAGGGGATGGAGTGCCTGCGGGGAAGTGGTGAGGGCAGCGACCAGTCTGAAGGTGCAATGCTGAGGTCGTCGCTGTGCACGCGCATCAAGGAGCACCCCAGCCCCGGCTCAAACCCCGGCTCCCCTGTCACCGAGCTGTCCCCGCCCTTCATTCCCCCGGCTGTCCTGCCAAACCCCTCCCGGCGCGGCCACCAGCGCTCCCGCTCTGACGCCACCGTGGCTCTCCAGGGCCACCTCCCCGCCCCTGCCGCCGTTGCCACCACCTCCAGGGGTCACAAACGGACTCCCTCCTCAGGTCAGCTCCTGCATGGGGTGTCAGGTCACCAGGCAGGGTGGTGGATGCCGTGCTGCCCCTGGCTTAGGGACGAGTCAGTGCCCTAGCCTTTACTACACTTAAAGTACTTGATGCTCTTTCTTTTCTTACGCCTCACTTGATGTACAGTTTTGTATTCCCAAATGTGGAGCCTCACCCTGCTTGGTGTGATGAGACACTGGCCGATGTTCTCAAGCACTGCAACACTTTTATCACCGCTGCTTTCACTGTGCTTAAGGAGACACTGTTGGGGTTTTCAGAGTGTTTTCATGACTCCACTAACAGTTTAGCAAGTATTCAGCATCATTAATGATAAAAACACCTCTGAAAACCCAACTCATTATCTTTGTGACCTTTGAAAACAGTTGTGTAATGATAGAAAAGTGTTTGAGAATGCAGGCCATGGGGTCGTGGTGGTGGTGGACACTGGTGTTACTGCTTAGCTTAGCTCCGCCATCTGTACAGCTACACCTAAGCTTACTTTAGTCATGTTCCCTACACTTGAATTTCCTCTTACATTTTTATAAAGCTTGACTAGTATTTCACAACACTGCTGCATTTATAGGATAAGAATGTAGATTTTTATAGTTCATCCAAAGAGTATTTTTCTTTCACATTATGAAGGAAGAAAAGGCCTCTTGACTACATGTATGTTGCTTTTTTCTTTTCTTTTTTCAGCCTTTTAAAATCCATGGATCTGAATAATTTTGTGTACTGTATGTGTGACTGTCCTTTATAAAACACCTTTCAACAATGAACATTTCTCACCGAGACACAGGTTATTCTATGGTCCAATTCTATCACTGCACAAAATGAACTTTACAAACATATACATTTATAAGGTCAGTGTTACAGTTAGCCAAGTAGTGTAAGCAATACTTAGTCAGTCACTATTTAGCAAGCTTCAGAAAGACCAGGTGGTGTGTGTTGTGTGTGTGTGGGATCGAGATTATGCAGTTTTTTGCACCATTGGATTAGGATTGAGTGGATTGAAAAGAGTGACGTGAGGTGGAATGTGTCCCTGAATACTCCCACAGCATTCTAGGAACAGTGTCATTGAACAAGCCAAGACTGGCATGCGAGAAATGTGTGAATATTTTATTTAGAAAGCATTCTGTGAAGAGTAACAATCTGGGTCACTAAACGCAAGGTTCCAAGGAGGTAGAAATGTGTGTTTACCTGGTGAAGGATTGCAAGGGAGAAGCAAGGCTAGGAGAGGCTGGAATGCAAGTACAGCTGCACCCAAGCTTGCCAGAGTGACACATTCTTCTGAGAAATACAAACAGATCAATGGGACTCGAATGATGACAGGATGACAGCTCCAGTTAGCAGGTGTTGATGATAAGGAAGTGTTAGTGTATCTGTCTGTGTGTTGCTCAGATTAGAGTGTTTTGTGTTGTGTCCTCTGTACAGCTGTTGTGTGTATGAGGGTTTACACTAAATCATTGTTTGTAAATAAATGTTTGGATGATAAAATTCTATTGTTGTTTTAATGTGAACATGAATACAAGTGAGGAGTTTTCTGTTCTGCAAAGTTTGTGCACCAACACAATAAGAAAAATAGGGTTTTAACTGAGAGAATAGTCATGTAGAACAGGTGAGTGACTTGCATGGCTAAACCTGAAAGCATTTTAGCACTTAACTGCCACGAGTGACAAGTTTACTGTCAAGCAACACAGAAACTCAAATAAAATAGAAACAGTGCAAGTGTCATCAATTAGGAGAGATTCCCATCCATTGACTGATAAGGCATGTGAGGGAGAGAGAGAGAGAGAGAGAGAGAGAGAGAGAGAGAGAGAGAGAGTGAGAGTGAGTCAGTCAGTCACGGAGGCAGTGTTGTGACAGACAGGCAGGAGAGGGAATGTGATGTATCAGCTGAGCCACCTCTGGGAATCTTTCGCACCACTGCACCAGGACACTCATGAGAGAACACAGCACATAGGGCACCATAGCACATAGCACACTGAAGTGTTAGTAGCCAGTGTTAGTACAGTCACACATGCTGAGGCTAAGCCAGCACTGCACAGGGACAACAGTGTGTCATGAGCCAGTACTGTATGCATGTCAGGATTCCACTCTTTGGTCGTGTCCTTCCCCCAGGTGTCTGGTGAACGCATCATGAAAGGTATTGCAGTTCCTCATGCAACCTGACTCACTGCCTGAGGTCGTGTGTGTGTGTGTGTGTGTGTGTGTGTGTGTGTGTGTGTGTGTGTGTGACTCTATTGGTTATTCTTTACAGCGACAATAAGTATTTCATGTTATTTAGTTTCATAGTGACACTTATTGCTCAGTAGGTTATAAAAAATGAAGAAATAAAGATAAATGATCTGTCAATCGGTATAATGTTTATGTATGAGTGTATGCACAAGGGGCTCAATAAATGCTTTCTCTTGGTGGTATTGTGTGTCAGTCAGCAAGCAAAGTATTGATCTCCTGTGTCATAGGAAAGTGGATATGTGAGCCTACACTTCCTGGTGAGGCAGCCCAGGAGTCAATAGGCATTTACTCTACCAGTGAATATATGATTAGAGGGTTTTCCTGCCACATACTGACATGCCTTACACTTTCCAGGAACAGATGAAGCACTGGATCTGTACAGTTTTCAGAAAGCTTAGTGAATAGAGCCACAGGAATTACAATTAAGGGTCCCAAACACTTTCCAGAAAGCACAGTCATTAGCCCCATAGAAAACACAATTAATGCCCCTCACACTTTCCAGGAAGCACAGTCACTAGGGGCATTGAAACAACAATTAATGGTCGTCAGATGTAAAAGGAAGCACAATCAATAAACTCTTGAAATGATTAATATTCTCCACAATTTTCAGGAAGCGTAGTCAAAAGTCTCATAGAGAAAACAATTAACGATCTTCAAACTTTTCAGGAAGCATAAAAAACTGCTTGGGTGACCTTGCATCCGGCCGTGCCTTCGACAATGGCTGCTGCTGCTTTGACTCGGAGGAGGCGCGGTGTAACTCCCTGAGGGGCAAGGCTGTCGAGTGCCACTGTGGGGTGAGTGACGTCCACTGTTGCCTTGAGTGACTGACAAGAGTAATAGTTATACATTCCTTTGCTTCACTCACTCACTCACTCACTCACTCACTCACTCACTCCTTCACTCATCACTCCTTCACTCACACACACACACACACACACTCACTCACTCACTCACTCACTCACTCCTTCACTCACTCGTTCTTTTACTCACTCACTTACTCACTCACTCATTTTTTTTTGTTTTCTTGTTGGTTGTGTGTTGCAAAGCTTAGTTAATCCTGGCTCAGTATTTTTGAATAGTTTTTTTTAGTTGTATAAGTTACATCCATTAGTACCTTATTAACTCCTTCAGTACTGTGATGTATTTTTTACTGTGAGTTTTGGGTGCAATTAGACAATTTTATTTACATTATGAACTTTCTATGGAGGTCACAAGATTAATGGTCAGAGTCTTCACTATTTTAATCCCCCACATAAGTTTCTGAAGCTGTATAAAATCAGCAAATAGTAAAGAGAATGAGTATGGAAATGCATCCTGGTACTGAAGGGGTTAAGTTCTTTCTGTCTCATTCTTGCATTCATTCCTTGGTTTATCTTTCAATTCTCACTTCATTTCTTTATTCTTGATCTTGTATTCTGACTCATTCCTGGTTTATCTTTCTACTCCCATTTCTTTATTTCTTTATTCTTGATCCTGTATTCTGTCTCATTCCTGTATCTATTGCTATGATTCCTTCAACTCTCCTTGCTTTCCTCACCCTCACTATCGTGCATATACTCTTCCAATATGCTCTCTTTAAATCGTTTCCCCTTCAACATATCCCCCTCCTTGTTTCTTTACTCCTAATCTTATGCATGTGTTTCTCCCATACACTCTCTAAATGTTTCTCCTTCAGTTACCTATTCCTTTGTTTTGATACACCTCTTCTATAATGTTTTGATACACCCCTCCCATACTGTTTTGATACACCCCTTATACTGTTTTGATACACCCCTTGCACTGTTTTGATACACCCCTCATACTGTTTTAATACACCCCTCATATTTGATACACCTCTCCCATACTGTTTTGATACACACCTCATATTTGATACACCCTTTCCATACTGTTTTAATACAACCCTCATACTGTCTTAATACATTCCTCTTACTTTTTTAATACACCCTTCATATTATTTTAATATACCCTTCCCGTACCATCTCCCTTAACAGTCTTTACCTCTCCTCCCCCGGCAGGCTCCAAGATTATCCCCAGAGCTGGAGTTTGTCCGCACCCTCATCACCATTGGGAAGCGGCTCGGGGCACAGCCAACCAAAGAGCCAAAACCTCCCGGCTGCTGGCAGAACTTTCGGTGCTCAACCTGAACCTGCCGGCGCGAGTGTACCTGCCGCTGTGTGCCACCGAGCAGCCTCACCATGTAGTGCGCATCCCACCCCAGGCCGCCGTGGTGCTCAACTCAAAGGATAAGGTGTGTGGGATAGGCTAGCAGGCGTACACACACACATACACACACACACATTCACACGCACATGCACACGATTAAGACCATATTTGAAAATGCTTCTTTGCTCCAGCTTTACTATTTTCAAGAGGCTCTAGTTGAAGTTACATGGGTTTTAAATGGTGTTTTTACAGTTCTAGATCCAACTTGACAAGATTTTCATGTTAATAACTAGAAAGTCACTTGTGAAAACCAGGAATATTGTCTCAGTAGCCTTTAAGATAGTTGTGATGAGAGAGCAAAGCATTTCAGAAAACAGCGCTGAGTTTGATGGTAGTGGCTATGAAAACAAGACAAGTTGTATTAGCTTACATTAAACTCAGCCTTTTTTTATTTTTTGTTATTTATTTATTTATTTATTTATTTATTTATTTATTTATTATTATTTTTTTTATGAAAGAGGGGAAGCTGGCCAAGGGCAACAAAAATATAAAAAAATAGCCTACTTGATTGCCAGTTCCCTAAAAGGTTTGTAGAGTTAGCCAACAGTCTGGGACAAATGTTTTGAATACACACTCATGTAACGGTGGTTGGTCTCACAGGCGCCGTACATCATCTACGTGGAGGTGCTGGAGGTGGACAGCGTGGACACAGCAGCGGTGCAGTCCAAGCTGGCACACAGCCTGCGCCACACTCGCTCAGAGGAGAACCTCATCAACAACTCCCCTGCCTCCACCTCATCCTCTCAGCTGGACCTCACCACCGCCACCCCCATCACCACCACCACCAATACTACCAGCAGTGGCCTCGGCTCCACCTCCTCCATCCCCTCCTCCCTCAGCTCGCCACACCTCACCTCAGGTAGTGCCACCAACACACACTAGTCACCAGTCTTCCTGTCATGCATGAACTTTACCACAACTGTTCATAAGGATCAGTGTAAAAGAACATCAGAATCTTGTCCTGTTTTGGCTCACTTCCCATCCTTGAAATTAAAGAACATATAAAGAAATACACGTTACCAAACATTTAGTGTTTAGCATTATGAACCCTACAGCCTTCCCCTCCACAACCTAATTAAGGAATATAACAACTCTCTCTACTTTGGCTAGCATTTTCAATCTACTGTAGGTTACAATGCAAAAGGAAAGAAAAATTTGGAAGAAATCTGATATATACATGAAGTAATATGAAGACACTCACTACCAAGAGTTCAGAAGCAATGTAGCATCAGTAATCTATAATCATCATGCAAAAGAAATCTCTCTTGCTAAAATCTTAAAACTAAAAATGTATATAAAAATACAATGTCAAATCATCCCCACAACCAACTCCAGACAGAAATATCTTGTTAAAATCTTAACCCATTCAGAACTGGGACACATTCTTACCTTGAGATTTGTGTATGATTAGACCATTTTATTGACATTAGGAAGAGTTTATGGAGGTTAGAAGATTAATGGCCAGAGTCTTCACCATTTCAATCCCCACATAAGTGTCTGAATGTGCATAAAATCACCAAATAATAAGCAGAATAGATACAAAAATGCATCATGGTACTGAAGAGATTAAAATACAAACTAAATAAAAGCACATTACCACATCACATCACCAACCCTGCAACCAGAAGAGGCTAAAATACAAGTTATATAAAACCACACTGCCACATCACATCAACCCTGCAACTTTCTCCTGCCAGGCTACATCGATGAGAGTGACTGTTGGAGCCACGAGGACGACGAGATCAGCCAGCAGTACTGTCGCCTCAAGAAACCCAGAGACAGAGACACCATTTCCATGATGTCCCTTGACTCCTGTGACTCCCGGGAACTGACAGCACGAGGGGCGGCCGACATCCGACGCCGCCTCTCGGAAACTGTCAACGCCCCCAACACAGGATTCAAGAGGGACCCGGATGACCCCTCAGCTGCTGCCCTTAAGGAACCCTGGGAGAGCAAGGTGGGTGCTGTGTGCTGGGCTGGTGAGGAGACCGATGGGAGGCTAATAGTGGTGATGCTTGGTAGAGGTGAAGTATGGATGGTGATGGTGATGGGAAATTTTTGTGGTAGAGGCTGGTGAAGGGTGGTGATAGTAGATTAAGATGGCTAGTAGTGGTGATGGGAACTTTTTGTGGTAGTGGTGAGGTGAAGGATGGTGATGTGAAGATGACAGGAATATAGTAGTGACGAGAGGCAAATATGATGATGATAAAGAGTATGTGAATTCTGCAATGTACCCATAAACTGTAAAATAAAGTAAAGTTATAATTGAATAATGAAATACTGCTAATAACTCAGAATCCAACAAATGACTTGAACAATGAAAAACATGAATAACCATCAATCTGTCTGTCTGTAACAATAAACCATAGTAAAAGTGAGGGAATAAAGAGCCATGTGGACTTCGACAGGTGGAGCGGATCAGGGAGACGTCACCTTACGGACACCTTGCGTCATGGCGGCTGCTCTCTGTCATCGTCAAGTGTGGGGACGACCTGCGGCAGGAGCTGTTGGCGTATCAGCTGCTGTGCATGTTCCAGAAGATTTGGACTGAGGAAAAGGTGTCACTGTGGCTCAAACCTTACAAGTGAGTACAGCAGTATGTTTTTTGCTGTAGGTGAAGGAGAAGTGTTGGAGGAAAGAGAAGTGTAGAAGAGGAGAAAAATGTTGGTGAAAAATTCTAAGAGATGATGAAAAGAAAAGTGTATGAGAGGAAAAAAATGTTGAGAGAAAATTGTAAATAAAAGAATTATAAGAGATAATAAAAAGAAAATGTAGGAGAGGAGAAAAATATCAAGAGAAATGTAGATTAAAAATTGTAAGAGATGATAGAAAATAAAGAGCAAAATGTAGATGAAAAATTGAAAGAGATGATAAAAAGAAAGTGTAGAAGAGGGAAAAAAATATAGGCAAAGAGAAATGTAAATGAGAAAAAATGTAAGAAATGAAAAGAGATGTAGAGGGGGGGAAGGAAAAAAGGGATGAACACCTTGAGATAATTTTGGGAAGGAAATAAAAGTCATGATATTTGGAAGGGAGGAAAGCTGGTACTCAGAATATAACTTTTTAGATGTACAGTTTATCTTTCACTCCTTGATATATAATTCACTTTTCTCATCTGCTGTTGTGATATTTAACCCCTTGAATACCATGACGTGTTTCCATATTCATTCTACTTACTTTTGGTGATTTGATACAGCTTCAGAAATTTATGTGGGTATTGAAATAGTGAAGACTGCCATTAATCTTTTGACCTTCATAGACCCTTCATAATGCAAATGAAATTGTCTAATCTAACCCAAAACTCAAATTAAAAATGCATCCCAGTACTGAATGTGTTAAAGAAACTCTTATAGTCTTGGTGAGATAGCAAGTTGTGTCTCTTCATAATGCAGATATTGACAGTAGAACCACCCTGATGAAAATGTTTTGAGTATGTTCTATTGATACCAAGGATAAAAGCACATTCTATTGACCCTCATGGTAACTTCTTTGCTATTAGAATCTTGTAGTCTTGATGAGATTACAAGTTGTCTCTTCATAATGCAGATATTGACAGTAGAACCACCTTGATGAAAATATTTTGAGTGTTCTATTGATGCCAAGAATAAAAGCACATTCTATTGACATATACGATAACTTCTTTGCCGGCAGAATCTTGGTGTTGTCGGACGACTCTGGCATGATAGAGCCCATCCTGAACACCTGCTCGCTGCACCAGATCAAAAAGAACAGCAAGATGTCGCTGCTGGAGTACTTCACCAAGGAGTTTGGTGACAAGAACTCTGAGGAATTCCTGACGGCACAGAGGAAGTTTGTGGAATCATGTGCTGCTTACTGTCTGGTGTGTTACATCATCCAGGTGAAGGATAGGTGAGTTGTGTGTCCTGGGAGTTGTTTATTGGTGAAGCAGAGGTGGACAGGGGGCGAGGTGTGTGGTATAGGAGTTGTGTGTGGTGCTGAACAAGTGGTGAGCTGTGTGTTCCATGAGTCATTTGTTGGTGAAGCACAGGTTAACAGAGGGCAAGATGTGTGGTATAAGAATTGTTTGTGGTAATGTACAAGTAGACAGGTGGTGTGGTGTGTGGTATTGGAGTTGTTTGTGGTAATGTACAAATAGACAGGTGGTGTGGTGTGTGGTATAGGAGTTGTTTTAGGTCAGTGTTTCCCAACCTTTTCGCAGCGATTACCCAAAAATACAATTTCACAATCATCCATTACCCCAATGAACAAATACTCGTAATATAGGAAAAAAAAGTAACTATTTCATACTTCAAAAACAGACAAAATAGAAACTATGCAACACAATAATGCAAATCTATAATACGAAAAGAAGTAATTTTAGTTCATACATAGAAAGCAGAAAAAAATTAATAGAAATCTTCATTGAAATTATATGAAAATGTAAACTGATTGCCTCATCCCATGCCAAACATCCATTACCCCAAAAATATGGGGTCATTACCCCACTGGGGTAATTTACCCCTAGGTTGGGAACCACTGTTTTAGGTAATGAACAGGTGGGCAGATGAGTAGTGTTTCCTGGGAGTTGTTTGTTGGTGAAGCACAGGTAGACAGGGGTGAATAGTATGGTATAGAAGTTGTTTGTGGTACTGGACAAATAGACTGGTAGTGATGTGTGTGGTATAGTTGTTTGTCATAATGAACAGGTGGTAAGTTGTGTGTCCTGAGAGTTGTTTGTTGGTGAAGCATAGGTGAACAGGGGTTGAGTTGAGTGGTTTAGGAGTTATTTGTGGTAATGTACAAGTCATTAGGGTATGAAAGGTGTGCTCTGGAAGTTTTTTGTGTTCAGCTTACTGCAGTTAGTTTGGTTATGAGATGTTTGTCCTTGGAAGTTTATGGTGATATAAAAGTTGTTTGGTTAAGAAATGTGTGCCCTGGAAGTTATGTTGAATTTACAGCAGTTAGTTAGGTGATGAGTTGTGAGGCACAGGAGTTGTTGTGGTGAAGTAGATGGTTGTCAGGTTGAGATGTACTGAATTATGATAGAGAGTGCAGTGTAGTGAGGGAGTGAAGCTAGAGTGAGTGTGAGTGTGAGTGATGTGGTGTTTGTCTCTCCAACAGACACAACGGTAACATTCTCCTTGACAACGAGGGACACATCATACACATCGACTTTGGCTTCATGCTCTCCTCCTCGCCCCGCAACCTTGGCTTCGAGGCGTCACCCTTCAAGCTGACACCAGAGCTAGTGGAGGTGATGGGCGGGGAGACGTCTGACATGTTTGCCTACTTTAAGATCCTCCTGCTGCAGGGCATGCTGGCGGCTAGGAAGCACAACGAGAAGATCATCTCTCTGGTGGAGGTCATGAGCTCAGGTGGGTCAGGAGTACAACCTGCTCTTATTCATCTTACTAAGAACATGTTGCCTTTCACTCTCATCTTGAATGGGAAGTGTGGCAAATATTTCAGGTGTGCCAAGTAGGGAAGATAAATGTATGCTATTATCATTGAAAGAGAGGGTGGATTGTGAGCTGAGGTGGGTCATTGATCACTACGAGCTCCTGCTGTTTCTCTCTCTCAAGACATGTAGCAATTTTAATCAGTCTCACAGGGAACATGGCTAATATTTCAGTTACAATAGTCATCACAGCTGATTAATGCAAAATGTAGCTGTTATTCATCTTTCTCAAGACATGCTGTAGCCTTTCCAGTTTATCTCAGTTTATGTCAGAGAGAGAGAGAGAGAGAATTAAGGCATTGAGGTTACTGAGCATTGGTGTTATTGTGACAGGGTCCAAGCTGGCGTGTTTCCGTGCTGGGGCGTCGGTGGTGCCAGCTCTCAAGGGACGCTTCCACCTGAACATGACAGAGGAGCAGCTGCAGGTGTACCTTGACTCGCTGGTGTATGACGCAATCAACTCCCTCACCACCAAGCTGTACGACGGCTTCCAGTACTTGACCAACGGCATCCTTTAGCCCCGCCGCACTGCATGGAGTGAGCAACTGCCTCAGGGGTGCTCATTAGCCCTGCAGTGCTGTGTGAAGTAAGTCAAGTGGGGCGGCCGTGTTCTGTGGCTGGCGTGAACTGCAACGCCCGGCAGTGTCTCATGGCGGCGTGCACTGCTTAGACTCTTGCTGAGATTATTAATGTAAAAAGTGTGTACAAACCTGAAGCGACCTTGTGATATTAGACACAAGTGTACCAAAGAAAGAGACGAGTGCAAAGGAAGGCAAGGATGAAATTACTACACAGAAAAGAGGAAAAGCAACAAGAAGGGTGGTAAGGAGTTGCAGCTGCCATGTGGGCTGGCTTTCTTGAACATGAATGCACCAGTGATTCATGAGAGGACAGTGAGTGAAGTCAGTTTGGGGATGATGCTTCATGGGGATGGTCAGTGCCTCTTGTGACTCCTGTTGCAGCAGCAGGTGTAGTGGTAGGAGTAGCAGCAGTGGTTGTAGTGATAGTTAGTAACAGTGATAATGGTTTCGAGGAATTATTGTTTCCCCATCGTGGCTTCCTGCATCTCATTGTGAAATCGTTACGTTGGTATTGGTTGGATGTCCGAGTGTGACCACCTGCCAGCCCCAAGGCGCCCCAACACTGACGTCACTGTCGCTGATGACTTGCTGTTGTGTTTTGAGAAGAACTGTGCCTGTGTAATAGTTGTAACTCATCGACAACCATTGCTCTATTGTTTTTAATAACTCTCCTCCTGTTTTAGCGATGCACTTTGATTAGAGGCCTTTGTTGTAAGAATTTTGTTGAATCACTTTGTTCTTTATACTTTGGCTTACTGTTATTTCCTCCCCACCAGCCTCTCTTTCTTTGGGAACTTAATTTCACACAACATCTTCAAAATCTTTAAATCTTCAGTCACTTTAGCAAATCCAAGCAAAGCGCTAGTCACCTTCTGGCTTGGTGGAGATATTTCACTCTGCTTGCCGGGGACTGCAGGTCATAGTGTGAGCTGCCAGCCATTCTCTGCAGCAGTGAGGGTCCTGCTGTTGTTCATGCCTACATCTAACCCCCATCCATCACCTCAGCTTATCTTCTTGAGATTCTGCCACTTGAGTCTTCCTGAGTGAAGGTTCGTGGGTGTTGAGGCTGAGGCGCAGGGAGGAACACATACCCTTTAAGCTCTGAGGCTGTTGGAGTGATTAGGGCTGCTGTGCTAGTGGTGCTCATCATGGAAGGGCTTGTCTGTGCATGTTCTGGGTTGCTTTGAGGCTTGGAATGGTGGTATGTTTAATGATATGCTTTTTATATCGAGTTAAAATCCAAGCTCACATTCTCAGTGATCCATTTAGTATACGTAATGCATCAGTCAGGGAACGTTAACTGTTATCATCGTTATCTGGAAGGCTGAATTTCAGGTATACTTATGATTCTTACATTTCAGTGCACCTCAGTGATTCTTGTTTGGCTCATAGCAAGGACAGTTGTTTGTTTATTTTTTTTATTTAGTTTTGCAGCAACTTTCCTCGCTTCTTTGTGTGTCGTATTGAAACAGTTTTGTCTTCTTTACTTCTCCGCCATCCACACAGTCAAAAATATTAGTGAGGACTGAGCAGCAATCTCCCTAGTAAGGTATGTAGTAGTTCTGCTGCTTTTATTTATTGATTTATGTATTTTTTTGCAATGACTAGACTTGTAACCTTCAATACGGCACAAGTTCACTGCCTTGCATTGCTGCCTGCTCCCCTGACCTCCCTGCCTGGTGCTTGAGTGGCCCAGCAGCGGACAGGCTCAGTGGTCTCCCTTGGCAGCTCGTCTCTTCAGCTTCAGACAGTCTCAGTCAGTGGCCGCAGTGGCTGGAATCAGGGGCCCAAGAGGTGGATGGCCCTGGTGGTGACGTAGACTCTCGGTAGCCTCCACCAAGAGCCCCACCAGTGAGAGGGTTGGGTGGCTGTGGGCCGTTGGTGTGCCTGGAGCAGTAGTGTGGCCCCCTGCAGTGCCGCCTCTGAGTGTGGTGTGTCGGGCGCTCACGACGCATCTCTTGCATATTAGTTTGCATACATGTATTCTTTTAGTGTAGGTGTGAAGCACTTCAGACCTACATGTTTCTTGGTTTAGTTTGGATTCATATACTAGACTCATTTATGGGTTCCTTGCAGGGACTGTCCTGTGAAGCCACGCCTTTGTATATTGTGGGATTTCCTCGAGTTGTATATCAGAGACGAATATCATTTCCATTACAAAGTGTATATTTTCACAAGGATATTTCAATCATCACCCTCAGTGCTCCTGAGAAGTACTCATTACTCACTGTAAGTTATGCAGCTCAAAATATTTATCATGGCTTTATTCCATCGTTATCACATCCCCGACATCATCATGGAACAAACTATTATTAATGGTTTCTTGGTTACTTGCTTTGCATTTTCATCCTTTACCAAGTGCATTCCTAATTTGTCTGGAGCATCGAGGTTCAGTATTAGTAGAGGCTCTACTTAGCTGTCCAGGAGTGACTGTATTTTTGTACGACAGAATCATAACTGGATAAGGAAACTCAACTGAAACTTTTTTATCATCCATAGAGGTAATAGGAAGTAGCTTTAACAACTTGTGAGAACCAAGGGTTCAGGGACAGTGGTCCTGATCAGTGCCAACTAAGTGAGGCTGTTGGCACATGTGTGTGTGTGTGTGTGTGTGTGTGTGTGTGTGTGTGTGTGTGTGTGTGTGTGTGTGTGTGAGAGAGAGAGAGAGAGAGAGAGAGAGAGTGAGAGTGTGAGTGGTGGTGGTGGTGGTGGTGCAGGGTGCCGTGCCCTGGGTGTACCAGGAAGGCAGCATGGGAGGTGCCAGTGTCAGGCAGTGAGGCTGTGGACTGTGCTGGTCTCAGTGACTGACATTCACCAGGCTGACAGGGCACAGTGCCACAGTGCCAGGCTCACAGGGCACTGCTGCTGCTGCTTGATGTAAATGGTACATCTTCCTTAATCCCAATCAGAGAAAATTTAATTATTTTTGTGTATATACCTATGAAATTTTGTACAGTGAGCTGAATTTATTATATATTTCCTTGTTAAGAATAAAGTGCTCTATGTATTGCAATGGGATTAGCGAGGGCTGTGAGCCTCCCCCACCCCCCACACCTCAGTCATCATGCAACATGTCGTCCATTACTCCTAAAGCCTAGCTAGACCACTTTTGTAATACCTGATGACCCTGTATATGCCATTATATTACCAATGCAAGGCTTTTTATCCCAAACATTTTGCTTGTATTTGTATCACTGTAAGTACTGTACATAGGGAACATCTACTGCTGGTCCAAAACGGTTAGCAGCAGTTGCCAGCCAGTATTGGGTCGTGCTGCCACCCTCAAGACAGCTTGTCTCGCACACCCACCAGTGTACTACTTAAATTGCTGTTCTAGACGCAATACTGTGGCAACTCCTGCCTTGGCCTTGTTGTCAACACATTTTGTTCTCATAATAAATAAAGTGGAAAAAATGTCTTTCATTCTTCAGTCTTATTCCTCTCATAATCAACTAACGCATTGCTTCTCTGCTGGTCTGTGTTTGTTAGTGTCTGGGAATCACACTTACTACTACTGGTATTATATATGCACACACACACACACACACACTACTACCACAACTACTACAATACACACAATTGCTCGTCACTTGTCAGAGCAACAAAAAAAAAGGGGCATCATATTTACATTGGTGTCCTCAGTAGGCACCAATTACCAGTGATGCCCAACAGACCTTGTTCCCCCACCTGACACTGCTGCATGGTGGTGTTGGCTGCCCAGTCACCAAGAGTGTAGTTCAAGGTCAATCATAACTGTTGTTGATGGTGATTGTATTCCACCAGATGCTTCAGATGAAAGTGAAGTATCGGACATCATGCTTCCATCTATCACATCCACAATTTTTCTTGGTCTTGGTGGAGTTATTACAAAGCAGTTTATTAGTGGGTGTTAATCTCAATTTTTTCTCTTTATGTTGGAGAGGCTCTGGCCGAGGGCTTCAGAAAGGTTAATAAATATAATAATAATGATAAATAGAGAAAACTGTCTTTGGTGTCAGTTCCTAAAAAAAAGACCCAAAGAAAGAAAAGTCTTGATCTGTAGCCATAAGATTCACATAACTTGTTGACCACTGTCTAGGCCACCTGTGTGTTGGTTCACCCACAGATTCATTCCTTTCTGTTGATGGGGAAGTGTTCCATCATAGCATATTGAACTCTTGTATAATATAACCAATCATGAAAAGTTATGAATTCAGTTTATTGTTAGTGTAGCCAGATCCTGATGTTGCCTCTTTAAACTAAATCTGTTAGGACCAAGATTTACAGTGAAGAGCCTCTTAACATCTGGAGAGACTTGCCTTAAGAGACTCCACAGAAGTAGGCACTTGCAATGAGATGAGAGCTATTAAACTCATCCACAACCCTCCACACCACTACCACTTCAAGGCTACAACGCTGCCAGCTGGAGAGGACGTGACAGTGATGGTACCAATCCACAAGCATTCTTTCTCTTATTGAACAGAAAAAATAAAATGATGCTCTCCTTTTGCCGGTTCTTGCTAGGGATCACAACAGCAGGTTTTATCCTACTTTAATACTGAGTTTTCTTCTTTTTCCTCTTATCATATCCACCATTTACATGTCTTCTTTCAATGCATCCATAAATCTCCTCTTTGGTCTTCGTCCTTTTCCATTTTCCAGCATCCTTCTTCATATATGCCACAACCATCTCAAGTCTCACGTTATCCTTCTCTAATACTTGATTTTCCTCACCTTCCTCTCACACACCCACCACTTGCATGTTTTCCATCAATGCATCTATAAATCTCTGGTTTTCCTCTTTTCCCATTTCCAGCATCCTCCTTCCCACTCATACCTCATTCATTCTAACATTCCCCAACCATCTCAGTCTCACCCCTCTTGCCTTGGCCTAGAACTGCTGTGTGTGTGTTGTCCAATGATTAGGGATAATCATTAAAAGAGGAGGCTGTTTGTAATTCTTTCCTGGCATTTCATACTTGTGGAGTCAGTGTGGCTAAGGCTAAGGATGAGTGTGGTTACTGTTGGTGTTACAGTTATATCTTTGGTCTGATATACATGTACTTTTTCTTCATAGTCTGCCTTGAGAAGTGTAAGGAGAAGTGTGGAAGGAATGTCTTGAATCAGCAATGTTTAATGTTTGAGTGTGCTAAAGTTGTGACTCTTTCCTTAACCCCTTCAATACCATGATGCATTTCCATATTCATTCTGCTTACTATTTTGTGATTTTATACAGCTTCAGAAACTCATGTGGGGGATTAGAATAGTGAAGACTCTGGCCATTAACCTTCTGACCTCCATAAACCTTTTGTAATGTCAATAAAATTATCTAATCATACACAAATCTCAAGGTAAAAATGTGTCCCAGTTTTCAAGGGTTTACATAGCAGTCTTTTCCTTTGGTTTACTTTGAGAAGTGTGACAAAGGCTGGCAAGGTGTTTGTCTTGTATCTGTCATGCTCACTGTTTGAATCTATTGAAGTTCTGGTTCTTCTCCCAAAACGGATATCTCTCCCTGGCTCTGCGTTGAAAGGGCTGGGAAGGAATGTGTCTTGAACCTGCCATGTGTTGTGTCTAAGAGTGTCGGCATCCAGTTATAACTCAAAGGTGCCGCTCAGTCTAGCCGGCCAACACTTCTTCCTGGGAACTCTCTCAAGGAGGTGGTCGTGGCAGAAGGGTCTCCACTTGCACCTGTCTGTACACCATAACCTTGCTCACTTCAGCCTCTCTCCCTCTCTGTTTTTGTTTGCTATAAGACATGATAGAAATGTGTTAATTAAAATATGACTATCTATGGTATTTGTCTGTTCATCATTACTTTGCTTGCTTTGGTTGTCTCTCTCTCTTTTTGTCTGTCTGTCTGTCTGTTTATCATGAGTTAATTTCAAGTACCAGAATATAATTGGAGAGATTGCCTACTGCAGTGTCATGAAAATAATGTCAAGTTCTTTTTCCTTCCCCTATTTAAAATTTACTTTTCTGTCTTAATACATACAATCATAAACATTCTCTCTCTCTCTCTCTCTCTCTGTTTACTATGAGATGAGGTGATTGGAAGTGGGGAGAGATTACTTCTTTGATCCAATATTATAAAATTAATCAATACCTTCTCTTATTCTCATCCTCTTACTTACAATCACTTATCACCTCTCAGCACAACCAGACAGACACTACCAAACCTCAAGGAATCACCAAGAAAAACACAAATAGTTCCGAGGCATGTAAGGAATATTTATTACACATCTCCTTTATACATATCCATGGAGACAGTACCTATGTAGCCAGGCTTAGAAGTACAATTGTCAGAGGGAGGAGGACCCGAAGGCAGCGTTACAGTACGGCGGAAGATACAAATGATAAATGCTGCGTTGAGCTCATGCGTAGTGGTGATGTGATTATGCTGAACAGTAATGGGTGATGTACACTCTTGGATTTGTCTTCATAGGTTATTTCAGTCATTCTTCTTTTGTCTTCATTGGGGATTACATTCATTCATCTTTCTTTCAGTGGATATTTCTTTTATTAATATTTTTCCTTCACAGGGCATTTCAACTACTATTCTTTTTACTTCACTGGGCACTTCATTCATTCATTTCTTCTTTCAGTGGACATTTTATTTAATAATATTTTTCTTTCACAGGGCATTTCAACCATTAATCTTTTTACTTCAGTGGACATTTCAATCATTCATTCTTTTCTTCACTGAGCATTTTATTCATTCATCTTTTCTTTCAGTGGACATTTCATTCATTAATATTTTTCCTTCATTAAACATTTCAGTAATTTTTCTGTCTTCACTGAGCATTTCAATCCAGAGCCGTTTCTAGCTTTGTGGGGGCCCTAGGCAAGATGCTGTTTGGGGGGGGCCCAAGATTTCAATTTTTCGTCGGAGCCCCTGGGTGACTTGAGAAATTAAAGTTTTCCAAGCTACCCAGTGGGCCCCCTGGTTGCTTGGAGGCCCTAGGCAATCGCCTTGTCTGCCTATGGCTAGAAACGGCCCTGTTTCAGTCCTTAACAATTTTCCTTCGGTGGAAATATTAATCCTTTTCATCACATATCAATTTAGACCATTATCTTTTCTTGAGAGGTATTTTTACTATTACTTTTTCTGTGTCCTTTTTTTACACCATTCATTATCTCTTTCTTCACCAGCCATTTCCACCAATCATATTTCTCTTCCTCCGAGGACATTTTACATCATCTCTCGTCTTAGTCTGGTGTTTATCCCTCTCAGTAACTTACCCCAAGGCTTATACAACACTCTGGACACTTGTGCCTTGAACAGAATACCAATGTTTGTAAGGAATGACATATGATTGGCTGTCCACCTTTGCTCTTCCTCTTATCTAAAATTATGAAGCACTGTTGAATCTTTTACACTTGTTCCTTGAATACAGTAAATACAATACCAGTGTTTATAAGGAATGATGTGTAACTGGAATGTGTATTTCAATGTATGTCTTTGTAGGTTTGTATGGTATTTCAAGGCCCTCGTATTTATGTTTTACTGTATTCACATTCATCGAGTATGAGAGTTTTTTTTTTTTTTTTTTGTTTTTCCATCTCTCTAACTGGTTCTTGTATAGAGTATATATGCTATTTGTACACAATGTATATCAAAGACTTGCTGTAGTGAAAGTGGCAGGATGTTGATTGAAATGCTTACACGGCAAAACTAAAACAGGACGAGAAAAATAAATACAATTAAACATCATGCTAAAAGAAATTAAATACAAAAAATAAAATGCATAGAGGTACGAACAGCACATACAGAAACCAAGGTTGTCTCACCTCCAACAAGATAAAGGGAAGAATAAAAATAGGAAAATAAATAACATGATATAATGCAACTTATCCCTATGCACATAAATTAGACACCCAGCAGAGAAGAACCGCCATTTCCATACCTCACAGTCGGCTCACCTCTGGAATAGTGGTAACTGTAATGGCCTCACCACAGGACCAGTGAGGGAGTGTGGCTGTGGTTCAGTCAGTTCTGCATCACTGGTGACCCTCGCTGAGTAAACATCACATATCACTTCCACACGGCCACAAGATCCACTCCCACACACCCTCTATGCCATTTTCAGTAATTGTTTGTTTATTTTTATCTTTACTTTAATGGGCAATAAACCTTTACTTCCTTCCTTCCTTCCTTACTTACTCACTGCATCACCACAATCCCTACTGATCCTGTGACAAGGCCTCAAAGGAAAGACTGTTCATTCCTCCACTCGTCCAGAATCACAGGTCACAACTCGGCTGTCTCACTCCACCACACCAATCACAGGCTTACTAAACACTGCTCTGCCAAGAAGCACCACCAATTTGTGTGTGCTATTATGAAAACTCTTAATTGGTACAGAAATGCATGAAAAAATCTGAAAACTGATGAACTATTTTGACGAGTGTTAGTTCTCAGATAAAAAGAGGCTTGACAAACACACTTTTGCATTCTTTATCACTCAAGGTTATTCCAGGTTGAAGTTCTCTGAGTAGTACTTCAGAACACAGGAGAGGACATGGATACTTTGGTTGGTTGGACATCAAGTGAGAGGGAAATCCTAGTATGAGACATGTACTTTATTTCCATGACTGTGAGGCTGTAAGTCATGAAAATTAGATGTCGTTTGAAGCTTTTGTTACATTTGAGGAAGTCTGCAGTACTGTATATATAGAATAATACACTCATACACACACACACACACACACACACACACACACATGACTAGGCAAGGAGCAGTCAGCAGGTCAGCAGCACCTTGAGGAGAGAGTTCTGAATGCCACGTAAGGAGAGTCTCTGGCCACAACCTTCAGCTTGGTCCACCTGTACTTGGCCCTCAGCCCCTGCATGTCACAGTGACACACACCGCCCACCATCAGGCAGCTCAGCCCCGGCAGCACGCCAATCAAGGAGGGGAAGAAGGTGCTCACTGTCTGTCTGTCGAAGAGGAAGCCAGGGAGGTACAGGTATAAAATCTTGAGCTGGGTGAAGTTTCCAGCCGTGGCAACGTCCTGGATCCACTTGGCTGCCCCTCGCCCACCCATCTCCAGCTCCAGCGTGGTGAGGCTTGGGGCGGAGTGCAGCAGGTCCTGGGTCAGCCGGTAGAGTGTGGAGGTCACATTGTAGCGACTGGATATGCTGAGGCACTTCAGCTTGGGTAGCCTGTTGACATGGAAGTCCTCCTCCCCCTCGTCGCTCTCGGCCACCTCACAGCGCTCGCAGGACGACACGATGGCCAGCTCCTCCAGCACCTCACACATGTTGATCAGCCGGCACACGGCTCTCACATTCACCTCATTGGTCAGGTGGAACTGCAGGATCCTGAGGCAGGGACCAATGGACTGCAGGGAGGGGAGGTACAGGCTGATGAGGTCTTCGCTGCTCATGTACACATCAACACAGATGGTCAAGTACTGGCAGTTGATGCTGCACAGGAGCTGCCGTGCCATTTCACAGGTGGTATTGATCTTCCATGGACCCTTCAGGAGGTGCAGGCTGACATGCTCAAGTTTCTTGTACCGCCCAATGATGTCTGGAAGTCTGGAGGCAAGACAGAAAGAGGAAAAACTCATGTCCTGAAGGCTGTAAGTCATGACTCTCCCCTGCAGGGATGAGGGGCCATTGCCGAGGGAGGAGGGGGTCACCACGGGGAAGGCCAGGGAGTATTTGCTGAGGATCCAGCTCTCCGAGTCACAGGTGATGCTGCGCGTGTTGGGGTAGAAGTAGAGGACGTGGTGCAGGAACTCTCTGACATCACGGTGGCTTCCCACGTCAATGTACTTCAGCTTTGGGAAGGACAGAGTCACCTGTTCTCCATTCCGTATCTTGTGGTCAATGTCGCCCTTGGTGGACCCGCCAAAAAAGCCCCGGTACAAGTTGTCCTCCAAGTCCTCCCCACCTGCTATCACTATCTCTACTGTCGATGATATCTCCAGGTACAGTTCATACTCTCTCACAATAACTACCACAGTCTCTATGTTGGGTGCAGCCAGTCCTATTGCACTCAAGATGTCTCCCTTGGCAAACTCAATCTTCAGGTGGATCCACCTAATAAGAGGAGAACACCGGCACAGGGTCACGATAACAGACGGACTCCCAAACTGAAGGGAAAACGTGTACAGTCTCTCGATTCCAAACGGCTGAAGTTTGCTGAGGAAGTTACTCAGGGTGGAACACATGTGGCTGGAGAGTGGCACCGCCATCTACGGGAAACACAATAGTACTGCAATTATAATCTGGAGATACTCAATTCAAGATGCCAGTAAGATATTTGGCCAGTGTTACAATGTTATTCACAGAGACATACAGGAAAGCACTAAAGAATACAGGGATCAATGTCTGAATTCTGATACCCTATGATGTGTTGATGCTTAGTGGAGAAATACAACAGGTGGCGTATAGCAAAGCAAACAATGTGATGCAGCTTTGTAACACAACACAACACAAAGCAGGCACAATCACATCACCTTGCCACATCCTGCCTTGGTGCAGAACATCAGCTCAAGTGTCAGTAGCATCAGAGGACACTTGCACAGGGCCAGGTGGGGCTGCAGCAGGTCTGAGCAGGCCTCCCGCACCTCCCGCCGCACCTTGGCGTCCTGCTTGCCAAACCATCCTTCATCATCCCACCATCGCTTCACCTCCACCAGCTGCCTCTGTGGTGCGTAGACAATGTTCACTACCTTCAACAGTGACCACATATTGTTACCAGTGCTGACTGACAGAGTGAAAGTGCAGGGTCTAAATGCAGCAGGACTAGTGATGGATGAGAAGCAAGTAGTGACATCCTTCCTTTCCCTGTATTTATTTACCTGGTTGTATTTACCTAGTTGTGGTTTATGGGAGGGGAGTAAACTCATGGTGTCCCGTCTCTATATCTTTTTAAAAGTATGTACAGTCCCAGCCATTACAATCTCCTCATCAAGTTCATTCCAATTGTTCACAACTCTATGAGGGAAACTAGACTTCTTGGCATCTCTTCTACAAAAAAAAATTTTCAACTTTAAACCATGTCCTCTTGTACTGCATGTGTCCAATAGTAAAAAGTCTTCTTTATCCACATCCTCCATACCATTAACCAATCTATAAACATGTATCAAATCTCCTCTTTCCCTTCTCTCTTCCAATGTATTTATGTCCAATTTCCTCAATTTTTCTCCATAGTTTAAAGTACTTAAATTTGGAACCATCTTTGTAATTGCTCTCTGCACTCTTTCTAATTTCATAATACTTTCTTTATATGAAGAGACCACACGACCGCCGCATATTCCAATTTTGGTCGTATCACAGAAATCAATATCCTCTTAATCATCCTTTCATCAAGATATGAAAAGGTGTATGTGTGTGTGTGTGTGTGTGTGTGTGTGTGTGTGTGTGTGTGTGTGTGTGTGTGTGTGTGTGTGTTATTGAACAAAGATTAGCTCAAGAGTGATGCCTAATCATGTGATACAAATGCCAGCTTGTCTCTACAGGCCAGTCAACACATGATGCCTCCCAAATTTAACAAAGTTACTACATATGTGTCTACCTTACTATTACACCAACACCAGCACAAATCAAGTCTTCCAAATAACACACCCATGTCTACCACTGTTTTCACTCACCAGTAAGTTTTCCTTGGTCTCCAGCAAGCGTTCATTGCGTTCCCCCGCCTCAGCAATGATGGCGTCGTCAAACACCGTCTCGCTGTCGTCCAACACCGTGCAGTTGTCGCCCGCGTTGAGGTCTGTGCTGTGGCAGGGCCCCTCGCAATACTGGCAGCCCCCAGAGTGCTCCCCTGGGGCCACCTGTGCAGGGCTCCCTGACAGGTGAAGGTTACACACTGGCAAGTACTTCCTCAGGTGAGCCGGCACAGAGCTCTCCAGCAGCAACCGGGCCAACCTGTACACCACCAGGCCCTTCAGGGTCTTGGGGGACGTGCTGGGAGGGCAGGGGCCACACTCGGCCATACTTGCAGTGGTCAGGTTGCCGTGCACTCCATGACTTGTGTGTCTCTTTCCGGCATGGCCAACGGCTTGCTCCTGTGCTGCTCTCCTCAATCAAACTAAAAGACACAGTAAAGGCTTTGTTAAACTTTATCCTAGCACTTCATTTTTTCTGGTCTGTTTTGATGGTTTTGAACTAATTCGACAACTGCTTGTTCTATTTTCAACTCTTTTATTCTGGTTTTCTTTACTCTCTTCAATATTTTGGTCCTATAAATTGCAGCACAATGATGCACACTACACCCCAGTGGTCAGACATGGCTGCACCAGCATCAGTAGTTCCTCTCACATCCCCTGACACTCTTAATGCATTACGACTCCAGGCTGCTGTGAGGACAAGCGGCGATCTGACTGGACTCCACATACCTTCACACACACACACACACACACACACACACACACACACACGTTGCTTACCAAGGTTTAAGGAGCGGTGAACACAGTGGTAATTGGACAACAGCATCCCAGCACCAGCACCCTAGCAGTGAGGGCGGCGGGTTCGGCGCGGCCTGTGGGGCTGACGGGGGTGCCAGGGTGCCAGTGGTGGTGTGGTGGTGCAGTGTTTATGTTTGTCAGCTGGCGGGGGTTGCGTCATCGGGAGGCTTCGGCGCTACACCTCGGCCCCTCCATGACACCTTCCTGTCATGTGTTTCTTAATTAGGAAGCTGAAATGAACTCTAAGGAAAATACTGAATAGATTATGTTCATGTAATTTCACTGTCAACAGCAGGAGGTCTACGTAATTAATTCTCTTTTACAGTGTTCTATACAAGAGGTTTAATTACAACTACCTCCAAGGTTCTATGCATAATTTTCTCTCTCCGATCTGTTCTCGTTTGTATGGGTGGCAACTGATGATGTGACAAAGCAGGTAGTAAGTCACATTTGTGAGAAGAATTCGCCTATATTTTTAAAACTGACTGAGGCTGTTGATTATCACACTATGTATTGGCTGAGTTTCAAGTATATAGTATCAATACATACCCATATAATATTGGTAACAATATAATTATTATATTATTATCATCATTACTGCTTTATTTATAACATTTTTACTTTCTTATTGCAAATTTTGTTTTGTTACCTAGGTACACATAACATTTTTTTTCTGCTGGCCTAACAAACAGTTCAACATTTTCTTTCGAAAATCCTTAAAATGTATGAAAAGAAAGATATATTTAAAAATGTAGCGGCGTCAGAGCATGAACAGCATTGTGTATGTGAGGCGACAGCTAGACGAGGTGCTTTCCATGTGCACCTGCTGTGCTGCCTGTACCTGCATGTTCCTCTCGCCTCGACCAGCGAGAAGAGAATGGCCAGTTGTGAAGACCTCCTGCCACGTGGTAAGTCCACTGACATTAACCTATGGTCTTCCATTGCTGTCTTGCAATGAATGCAACAACAATGCGGGCCGCGGGCATGCCTGATTGTGCCGCAAAATGTGACGGCCGTGGTTACTTACCGCCTGCGTGCCGCCTCAATACTGCATACTGATGAGGATCACAAGTCCACCGCTGCTCGGGATATTACCTCCTCTGTGTGGTGCACTGCTCGTGACTCGTGAGTGACGCGTGCATGTCCTGCTGCCTCCGGTCACAGCCCGGTGCAGTGTTCAGCGGCATTGCTGAATGAAATACGTACAGTACATGAAAAGTAAATAATGACAGGTAGATCTGACTGTGAAGGAGTGTTGATTGCACAAAAGTTCTGGACATGTAGGGTCAACAGCCTGCGCCCTATCTTCACCAAAGTAAACCGTAATGTGGCATATTGGAGGGAGAAGAATGTCGGCTCCCTACTTAATGAAACAGTTTTCCCATTTATATTTAAAACAAGTGTCGTCCTTCTTCCATGGCAGTTGCCATTGGCTACAGCTGCCTTTGAGTGTCACGTAGCCTGGCTGGCCTGCCTGCCTGCCATCTTCCCCATCTGGACTTACCAGATGTTGCTACTGAGAAATTATATGGGCAGGATACTTTAATTTTTCCAGTGTCGCTCCCGAAAAATGCCGCCCGGGTTACGGCGCCCCCACCCCCTCCGCAACCCCCAATAGCTAAACTCAATCCTCGAATTTAGCGCAATACCCGTGGAACCAAGCTGTAGTGCCAAACTCGTGTGTGTGTGTGTGTGTGTATGTGTTAGCATCAAAGAGGAATCTTGTAATGTACAAGGTCCCTTTTGGCGGACCGTACGCGGCGTACATCGTGCTTGTGCCATTTCAGCCTTGTGGAAAATACAGCAGTGGGTAAGCCACATCATAGTTACAGGTACTAAGCAATTGTACAGAAAGGCTGCTTCAAAGAACTAGCGAAAGTCAAGAAAAGAACAGAATAAGACATAACACAAACTGTAGCATTTGAAAGTAACGCAAAAATAAAGAAAACACACACACAGAGAGAGAGAGAGAGAGAGAGAGAGAGAGAAAACACCTAGTACCTTTGAATTGAACATTACAGAGAGATGCCGCTTACCTTAGAAATAACTGTCAAGAAGTGAAACAAGGGTTGAAAGCTACAAGACAACAAAATAAACCATAAAATGAGAGAAACAGGCAAAGACAGACCGCGCGGCATAACTTTTCACACGCTGCGGCTGGCCGGGCTGGCGGGGCTGGCTGGGGTCGGCGGGGTGTGGGAGAATCTTGGGGGGGGGTAATACTGGGGTCTGCCTGGCCGCCTCTCGCCTGTCAGTGAGTCGCCATATTGCCGTGCGTGTCTGTGTCCCTCGCCTCTCCGCTTTTGCCCTATCAATGGGTTGGGGTTGATTATTCACCTTCTCTATTTCTCCGGCGAGTTGAAGTCAAGGTGAGTCTGCGAGGAACGAGATGGGCGGTCTGCTCTGTGCGTCTGTAGGGCGGCTGAGGGGCGGGTCATGTGTGTGTAGGTGTTTTTAAGAGTGTTTACTGTGTTTTGGGTCCCTGTGTGTCTCCTGTTCACGTTTTTACAGCTGTATTTCTATCGTCCATGTGTTCAGAGGGGTAGTTGACGTGGATTACTGGGAGCGGATCGAGTTTTGCGTGTGTGGTGTAACTGGTGTTGGTGGTCTGTGGTGTGAGGGTCATGTGGGTGTTTTGGGTCCTTGCCTCGTCATGTACGCCTGCTGTATGTATGTTTTGAGCCGTGTTTGACTGGTTTGTGTCCTTTGTGGGTTTATTCAGTATGGGTCATGGGACTTTTGTTAGTTTTTTGGGTGTTCCGTGGGTGTGGTGAGGTGCTTTTGTTGGTGTGTGGGTGTCTTGGGTGCAGTGGCCCCGTGTTGCAGCCGTGCTCGTGATAGGGTGACCTGAGGGAGTGTACGTGTGTCAGGGCTGAGTGTGAAGTGCTGCGTGCCATGAGGTGTGTTTTGAGACTCGCTGTTAAAAAAAAAAAAAAAAAAAAAGAATCCGGTCATTCTAACCTTACTTAACTTGTTTGGCTACCTGGTGACTGGATTAGCCTTTTAAACTGGAAGCAGGGGGGGAGGGGAGGGAGTGGGGAGGAATGTAACCTGCTGTTTGTGATCATATGCAGATTTTCCACCCCAGCTTCTCTTAGGGATGTGTAAGAAATGAAATTGCCAGGAATGTACAGTACCTATCTTGATTACTAGGACCATGTGTAGTGTAGCTTTATCATCCTAGCAACTTTCAAGGGTGTGTTGTATTAGGTTAGGTAATAAATTAGATTATCGTCATCTAACATTGGAAGTGGTAGGAATATACAATACCCATCTTGATAACTAAGACCATGTGCAGATTAGCCATCCTAGCAACATTAATGGTGTGTAATGTTAGGTTAGATAAAGTTATGTAACATCTGACAACCTGACTTAGACTAACGTGACATCCATGCATACAAAGTAACTGGAGTGGCTAATATTGGTGTGCATAATCTGTTAGTTGCTCTAGTTTTGTGTAGGTAAATTAATCACAGAACTAGGGAATTGTCAAAGTATTACCTGTATTGCAAAAGTATCGGTGTTGGAAGTGAAGGAGAGGTGTGTGGTGTTCTTGTGATGTGAGTGTAAGGATAGGCAAGGAGGAGAGATGGAAAGACTACATACATGATTGAGAGAGAGAGAGAGAGAAAGAATACTATTGTAGTAACAGTACATGAACTTGAGAGAGTTTGTGCAAAGGATGAAAGAAAGATTGCTGTTTGTTCTGATTTTATTCTGTGTAATATTCAGCGAGTCTCATCAGTGAACTCGGAAACTATTGTACTGCCAGCGAATGAGTGTTGAAAATGGAACAAAAGTGCATGGTATCCTTGTTCACTGTGCTGCTTCTGTGAGTAAATTTGCTGTCGTGTGTTGTGTTGGCCAGAAACCACAACAAAACCATCACTAGACACCCTGATTTAAAGCACGTCTCATTGCTCAGAGAGATGTTTCTCATCGCTCAGAGATGTGAATGCTGGAGGCAGCGGAGTGGTATCAGATAGTGTTGTAATCAGATAAGACAAGAGTGAAATGTCAATATCGTGTTTTTCATTGAGTTTTACAAGTGAACTAAGCGAGCTACCGTGTCTGTGCAGCTGAGGTGGTGCTGGAAAGTAGTGTGCCATTTAAATCAAGCAAAGTGGTGATCGATATTCAGTGCTGTGGATTGACGGCAAAGTTTATGCTGTCAAACTAAACTGGCTGGGAAGGAAAGGCAGAAAGTAAGTGTCAGATAAATCATGAATTGCAACACATTAGGATGACTTTGTGTTGATTGAGGTGTTGTCTGGGATGATTGATTGCATACACATGAAAACTTACTTGATTTGTCTGCCACTGTGATTTCAGTGTTAGTTCAGTGTATCTGCTGTGTTAGAGAAACTATTGTGGACATATACACAGATTAATGGACATGAAAATTTGGTAGTGTTTACTTTTTTCCTGCATTTATAAACTAGAGATGGTTTCTTACATAATTGTGGATTTTAGGGTTAATTCCCTGATACATGATATGTTTTTCCTCTTGCATTAAACACCAGTGAGGATTTATAGCACACTGATTTGTAACATATTACTCTCTATTTTTTCCTTTACCTGTATTTAACACCAGCAAGGGTTTCTTATCTAGCAACCGTAGATTTTTCCTCTTCCTACATTGAGCACCAGTGGAAATTTCTAGCACATTGATTCCTAACATACTTCTTATTTACTATTATGTATTAACACCAGTAAGGGTTTCCTATATAGCAACTGTAGCATTCACTGATGTCATTCACTGATAGGTATTCAGTCATTAGTCTGGCAGGTTAGTTCTTGCCTCCAGGGTTGTGTTATCTGAGGTGAGTATGCAGAGGTTATCACCGCACAGATACAAAACACAGGAACAAACAACTCGAGTGTGCCTTGCTTGTAGTTGTCCTTAACCTCTTCAATACAGGGATAGATTTTTACGTTGAGATATGTGCACGATTAGACCATTTTATTTACATTAGGAAGGATCTATAGAGGTCAGTAAATTAATGGCCACAGTTTTCACTATTTTAACCCCCCACATAAGTTTCTGAAGCTGTAATAACCAAATAGTAAGCAGAATAGATAAGAAAATGCATCATGGTACTGAAGGGTCTTAACAGTCAGCCAGCAACACACAACTGAATAGTGTAAGGTGTGGGTATAGAGTAGGTGTGCAGTGTTGTTAGTGATGTTACTCAAGAACTAAGGGATTGTTATAAGCTGTGAGTGAGAAGGTGCAAGTGCTGTGCTGATACTTTTATTATTTAAAAAAACTAAGGAGTAATTTGAGTGAAACCATAATTAAAGTTCATTCTTGTGCTTATTTGGCCGTATTCAGAAACGCTTCACTGTCTCGTCATGACTGCTATCAAAGGTCACAGAGATGATTAGCATGGTTCTCAAGAGTGTTTCTCCAGTTGATAATGTAGAAATCTTGTTAATATGTTAGTGGAAACAGAAACACCTTTAAAACTCTTGTAACTTCAACTAAGGCGTATTGAGAACAGTAGAGTTAAAATGCATAAGCTTTCAGAATATGTTCCTTTGTTGCACCAAGCGTAACTCTTCCTTTTCTTAGCCAGACAGAAATATGTAGCGTACCAGATTGTGCAGACATAAAAATGTAGATTGAGTAAATGATGGCGCTGCAAAAACTTACACACATGGTGGTGGCTTGGGTTACCAGAGCACAGTACCTCCTGCTAAGACAATGCTACAGCTGGGGATCAGAGGAGCAAGCTTACGTGCGACTTTGTTCCCATACAACTATGTTACTAGGAATACGTACTTACTTTACATCACTATCACATTTCTAGCTACTGTCTGTTTAACCCTTCATTACTGAGATGCATTTTTACCATGACTTTAGGGTATGATTAGACAATTTTATTAGCATTAGGAATGTTTATGGAAGTCAAAAGATTAATAACCAGAGTCTTTGTTATTTTAATCTCCACATAACTTTCTGAGACTATAAAATCGCTAAGTAGTAACCAGAATGGATATGAAAACGCGACATAGTACTGAAGGGGTTAAAGTTGCAGGCTTAGACTTGGCATAATTCCCATACGACTGTGTTAGCAGGAATTATTAACACTATTATTTTACTCCTACACAAATTACAACTAGCAAACTTATTAAAGGTCTTGAAGAAATGTGGCAGGTTTGTCTGTGAGAGGCTGGGCAGGTGTTGGCATGAGAGAGCAGAGAGTGTGTGTGTGTGTGTGGAGTGAAGGTGAAGGTGAAAGTATAAGTGGAAATTAAAAAAAGGTGAAGGATGAGCTTGTTGTTGAAAGGGAGTGTGATGTCACCTTTGTTGTAGCATTGTCGTGTGTCTTCATTTGGTGATTGGAGGGAGTCTGTGGTGAAGGGGCAGGTAGAATGCAGTGTTTGGTTGAAGGCAAGGGTGATGTAAGGAGAGAGCAAGGGTGATGTGAAGAGGAGAGAAGCAAGGGTGATGTGAGAAGAGAAGCAAGGGTGATGTAAGGAGGAGAGAAGCAAGGGTGATGTGAGGAGAGAAGGAAGGGTGATGTGAGGAGAAGAGAAGCAAGGGTGATGATGAGAAGAGAAGCAAGGGTGATGATGAGAAGAGAAGCAAGGGTGATGAAGAGAAGCAGGGGTGATGTGAGGAGAGAAGCAAGGGTGATGTGAGGAGAAGAGAAGCAAGGGTGATGTGAGGAGAGAAGGAAGGGTGATGTGAGGAGAAGAGAAGCAAGGGTGATGTGAGGAGAGAAGGAAGGGTGAGGATGAATAGAAGAAGAGAAGCAAGGATGATACAAGAAGAGAAGGAAATAGATGATCAAATTTACTTTTCATTGATGTAGGAGTGGCACCAGTCAAAGGGAACAAAATAGTGACAAAGAAAACAGTTATAAAGAAAGTGATAAAGGGATAAAGAAAAGAAAATGTCCTCGGAAGTGCCAGTCTCTAAGCAGAACCTGAAACCGTTGTCAAAAATGGAGGATGAATTACTTGCAACATCCTTGAATAGTTCTGCTCCTATTGTTGAAACTAATGGGGTATCTGTCCTGTAGGTTAGGTTAGGTTGGGCCAGTTTAAGTTTGGTCTGGGTTCACTTGGATTGTTCAGGTTAGATTAGGGTAGGTTAGGTTAGGTTAGGTTAAGTTTGGTTGGGTCAGGTTAGGTTAGGTTAGATTGATCCAGTTCACGTTTGGTTTGGGTTTGGCTTCAACTTGGTTTGGTGAGGTTAGGTTGAGTTGGGTCAGGTTAGGTTAGGGTGTGGCTTCTCTTGGTTTGGTCAGGATAGATTGGGTTGGGTTAGGTTAGGTTAAGTACATTTACAAGCCAAACAGTTGAGTATGTGTAGTGTGCATTTACGATGATAACAAGGGTGATGATGTAAGGAAAGGAAGAGAAAGAAATAGAGTTCAAGTAGTTTATCTATGTCAGAACTAATTGTGTATCTGTCCTTGATATGCTTCCAGGACGACAATGAGTGTGTTAGTTTTTTATTGATGATGGCAAGGGTGATGACGACAAGGGTAAGGAAAGAAGGACAAGGAAAGAGAGAGTTGAAATAGTTTATCTCTGTCCGAACCAATTGAGTGTTTTATCCTTTGTACATTTATAGGACAGGAGTTTACAAATGTCCTTTTTTTTATTTATTTATTTATTTATTTATTTATTTTTTTTATTTCTGACATTGACACAAGAGTTGAAATAGTTTATCAGTGTTTGTGTTTATCCTTAGTACATTTATGAGACAGGAGTTTACAAATGTGCTTTTTTTTTTCTCTCTTTTTGTATTTCTGACATTGACACGAGAGTTGAATAATTTATCTCTGTCGGAACTAATTGAGTGTTTTATCCTTAGTATATTTACAGGACAGGACTTCACTATTGTTCTGTTTTTCCTTTTTTTTTATTTATTTATTTTTTTGAGATTAACACGAGTCATAGTAACCGTGTAACAGGAAAAAAATAGGAAAGAGAGAGAGCTCCATCATTAATTCATGAAAAAAAGGACCAGAATTTACTGCATTTCATTTTTATTTTTGAAGCTGAGCACAGAGTCATAAATAAAAAAGAAAGAAGGTTACTTGGATAAGAAAATGTTTTGCTTCCATGATTTAGAGCAGAAGGAATAGAAGATAAGACTGAGTGTAGACTGACAGATGGATAAGTAGATGAATAGTAGATGGATGGGGTTTGGAGAGAGAGAGAGAGAGAGAGAGAGAGAGAGAGAGAGAGAGAGAGAGAGAGAGAGAGAGAGAGAGAGATTGGGGAGAAGAATTTGAAGAAGCAGAGTTTGAAGAAGGGATGAGATATATAACTTAAAGATTTATAGAACTTTTATTAGCTAAGGAGGTTAAAATACAGATGTGTGTGTGTGTGTGTGTGTGTGTGTGTGTGTGTGTGTGTGTGTGTGTGTGTGTGTGTGTGTGTGTGTGTGTGTATACTTTTCTGACCACATGCATTCAGTACAAGCCCCAAAATCTGGCATAACAGAAGGTTTATTCATGGCGCTGTGGTGTTTCATGATACAGGCGGCTGGTCTGGTCCTGCATGAACACACACACACACACACACACACACACACACACACACACACACACACACACACACACACACACACACACACACACACACACACACACACACTATGCACGCCTATCAACGCTGCCCTCATATATTTGCCGACAACACTTGAAAATACACTGACTTGTTTTTTTTTGCCGTTAGGAGCAAAGTGCATAAGTGTGATTTGTTCCTTTGCGTTAGTGAAATATTGTCCTTTAGAAGTGAGTTGGAAGATGCAGATACAAGGAGGAAGGAGAATTAATTATATATCTGACATCAACACTTAAAAATACACAACCTTTTTTTTTATGCAGTTCAGAGCAAAATATTTCAGTGTGATGTGTTCCTTTGCCTTGGGATATTGTCTTTAGGCAAATGTGAGTTGGAAGAAGGAAGGAAATAGAGGAGTTAAGTATATATTTAACAATAACACTTAAAAATACACAGCCTTGTTTTTTTTTATGTAGTTCAGAGCAAAATACATGTGTGATGTGTTCTTTTGCCTTGAGATAAGTAAATGTGAGTTGGAAGAAGGAAGGAAATAAAAGAGTTAAGTATATTTAACAACACTTAAAAATACACTGTCTTATTTATATTATGCCATTAGGAGCAAAGTGCAGAAATGTGATGTGTTCCTTTGCTGTAGTGAAATGTTATTCTTAAGTAGAAGTGAGTTGGTAGATTCAGATACAAGGAGGAAACAGAGGAGTCAAGCATATATTTGCCGACAACATTTGAAAATTCACTGCCTTGTTTTTTTTTTTATGCCATTAGGAGCAAAGCGGATAAATGTGTTGTGATTCTTTGTCCCAGTGAGATATTTGCCCGTATTCAGAAACACCTCTCCCTCTCACTAAGACAATTTTCCAAGGCCACAGAGACAACTAGCTAGGTTTTCAAGACAGTTTCTCCTTTCAGTAAACTAAAAATCTTACCAATGTATCACCAGAACTATAGAAATACCCCTAAAAACTTGAGTATCTTCAACTTGAGCCTTTGGAATGCAGTGATGGTGAGAGAGCAAAGTGTTTCAGTCACCAAGGATCTCCACTTAGTTTTTCAGCCTCATATGACCCAAGTTTTGAGGTCTCTTATCCCATCACTCAGTTTTCAGCTCCATATGACCTTAGTTATGATGTTTCTTATCCCATCACTGTAATTTTTTTCAGCCTTATATGACCCTAGTTTTGAGGTCTCTTATTCCATCACTCAGTTTTTCAACTCCATATGACCCTAGTTTTGAGGTCTCTTATCCCACCAATCAGTTTATCAGCCTCATATGATCATAGTTTTGAGATCTCTTATATCCCAGCACTTAATTTTTCAGCCTCATATGACCCCCAGTTTTGAGGTCTCTTATCCCACCAATCAGTTTTTCAGCCTCATATGATCCCAGTTTTGAGGTATCTTATCCCCACCAGTCAGTTGTTTGCTCAATAATTTGCTTTGCTGATAAGGGACAGAAAATGAAATCTGCAGTCAGAGTTTGCATAACATTCTTCTTTATTAGTTAGTTTTTTTTTTTTTTCTTTGTTGTGATGGATGATTTTGTTTTGGTGGACGATAAACCTTGACCTGCTTTTGAATGTGAGGCATGCTGAGGTTTGTTCAGTATATGATCTGCCTCCCTGATGAGCTTGTTTTTTTGTTTACCGCTGATGTTTTTATGTTTATTGGCATCAGAAACCTTGACTCACAACTTCAGGACAGAATGAGGTTGTAATATAAGACTTCTGTTAAAAAATGAGACAGAACAGTGATAGAAAATCTTTATTATGTCGCTAAATTAAAGGATAGTGTTTGTTGTCACATGAGGAAGCAAATATTTACTTACCGATAGAAGATGATGTAACACCTTAGCACTTCATGAAGAAATTGAGGAGTAATAATGATAATGAAAATGCATCTTGCTTGATACTTAAGGTCGTAATAATTTGTGCATACTTCACTGAAAAGATTTGATGTTTGTAGCAATGGAGCAAATATTTACTTACCAA
>NC_059286.1:7435681-7438181 GCF_017591435.1 Portunus trituberculatus
TTAGCGTGGTTCTCAAGAGTGTTTCTCCAGATAATAATGCAGAAATCTTGTCACTCTGCCTCTAGAACCGTAAAAATATTAAAATAGCTTAAAAAACCCTTGTAAATTTAAATTAAACCTTTTTGTAATTGTTGAGGTGAAGCGCAAAAGTGTTTTGAGAATATGAGCCTTAGAAGCAAAAAAAAAAAAAATAAAAAAAAAATAAATAAAATAAATTAAATAAAATAAACAAAAATGATAAAAAAATAGTGAAAAATGAATAGGAAAAAATAAAATAAAATGAAGATGATAAGAGTAATATTCACGAAAAAAAAAATAAAAAAATGAAAAAAAAGAAAAATAAATAAACCACCACCACCACCACCACCACGTAGGTAAAGGGTAATGGGTAATGGGTAATGGATGTGTGTAAATAAACCACAACCACCACCACCACCACCACCACGTAGGTAAAGGGTAATGGATGTTAATGAATGTGTGTGTATGAAGGGATGGTATTTGAATATCTTTAAATAAATACTGTACAAAAAATGATTAATGTGTAAATGAAAGTATACGTAGAGAGAGGTGACCGGCCGCCGTGGTGCAGTGGAACCAGGCGTGCTTTGGGGTCCGAGGGGTCTCCAAGCGCACGGGTTCGAATCCTGTCCACGGTCCGAGTGTAGGTTGGGCTTCCTCACTCGGGGCAATGGTTTCCTAGCGGGTGGGCTTTGAGATAGGAGGTACCACAAAAAAGTATCACCTTTAGCCCAGAAATTCTCGTGAAAAGCCCACATGGTATAAATAAATAGATAATAATAATAAAAACAAAACAAAAAACAGGAGACGTTGTGTGTGCATGGCGTTATTATAAGTTTTTTTTTTTTTATTTATTTATTTATACCATGTGGACTTTTCACGGGAATTTCTGGGCTAAAGGTGATACTTTTTGTGTTACCTCCTATCTCAAAGCCCACCCGCTAGGAAACCATTTGCCCTGAGTGAGGAAGCCCAACCTACACTCGGACCGTGGACAGGATTCGAACCCGTGCGCCTGGAGACCCCTCGGACCCCAAAGCACGCATGGTTCCACTGTACCACGTTGTGTCTAAATGGAAGTCTACGTAGAGAGGTGAGGTGAGGTGAGGTGAGCAAGGGGCGCTGGTGTTGTGCATGTCGATATTGTCAGATAGTTGTGTTTACTGTGATTAGAAACTGGTTATGAGGAAAATGTCAATAAAAAAACTGAGAGAAGTAAAAATAAAGTTGTTACTGGTACTCCACCCACAGAGAGAGAGAGAGAGAGAGAGAGAGAGAGAGAGAGAGAGAGAGAATCATAAAAACTTGAAACTGAAATGCATGTTAATGTGTGTGTGTGAGAGAGAGAGAGAGAGAGAGAGAGAGAGAGAGAGAGAGAGAATAATGGAAACTTAAAACAAAAATGCGTGTTAATGAGAGAGAGAGAGAGAGAGAGAGAGAGAGAGAGAGAGAGAGAGAGAGAGAGAGAATGACAATAATG
Organism: Portunus trituberculatus; assembly: GCF_017591435.1. Taxonomy (NCBI): domain Eukaryota; kingdom Metazoa; phylum Arthropoda; class Malacostraca; order Decapoda; family Portunidae; genus Portunus; species Portunus trituberculatus. Next base: position 7,437,180 of record NC_059286.1, read on the forward strand.
GAAACTTAAAAAAAAATGAGAGTTAGAGAGAGAGAGAGAGAGAGAGAGAGAGAGAGAGAGAGAAATAAGATAAAAATAAACTTGAAACTGCCGTGAAATGCGAGGTTAATTATGTAATAGGAGTTTGAAATCCCAAGAAGTGCATCGAGTTGTGTTGCCTCACATTGCTGCCTCACTGGAAGGACAAATGTTAAAGGAACGAGTCTGCCAGTGAACGGACGACAAACCTTGCAATACTTAGAATTAAAAGCGAGGAGAGAACACCTACACACCTAACCTAACCTAACCTAACCTAACCTAACCTAACCTTACCTTACCTTATCTAACCTCACCTCACCTCACCTCACCTATAACTAACATGTTTACACACATACATACGTTGGAAGGATAATAATAATAGTAGTAGTAATAATAATAATAATAATAATAATAATAATAATAATAATAACAATAACAACAACACTGGGTGGGATAAACTTTAGAAACAGGAGAAAGTTCATGGTACAGTAGAAAGAGTAACAGGTCAGGTGTGTGTGTGTGTGTGTGTGTGTGTGTGTGTGTGTGTGTGTGTGTGTGTGTGTGTGTGTGTGTGTGTGTGATGAACTGTCAGCATTGAGATGGCAAGGTTGTCATGAGAGAGAGATCGAAGTTTATCATTCGTGTTTGCTTTCATATTTGTGCCCATTAATTTAACACATTTTTTTGTGTGCCTGTGTGTGTGTGTGTGTGTGTGTGTGTGTGTGTGTGTGTGTGTGTGTGTGTGTGTGTTCTGGTAGGGCAATTAGTCCCGCGGGATGGTTGAGGTTATGGCAGCAGTAATGCGTAGTGTAGTGAGTGATAGTGATCGGTAGTGTGGTAATCTGAGTGAGTTGCATCGCCTGCAGCGCTGCAAGTGTTGGGGGGGAGGGGTTAGCAATGCGGTGCGGTGCGGTGCGGTGCTGCATGGGCGAGGCGTGGCGTGGTGGGTGGGGTGTGTTCATAGGGAAGGGAGTGTGAGTGGGC
>NC_059286.1:7448181-7450681 GCF_017591435.1 Portunus trituberculatus
CTGGGCGGCAAGGCGGTGTGCACAGGGCGCCGCGCCGCGTCATGGCCCGGCGAGGCTGTGGGGTGGCCGTCCCCTGCTTGCAAATGCGTGGACTTCCGCCGCCCCGACCCTGGCCACACGTGGCCTCGCCAACACCTGACACCCCCGCTGCACCCAAATCTTCCTACGGGACAGACGTGGCCGCGCCGTGACCCCGCGGGCACCCAGGCACCACACCCCCGCCCGCCCATCCCCGCCTCGGCTGCGAGTGAAGAGGCCGAGTCTGTGAGGGCCTGCCGGAGTCGCATGGCCCAGACGCTGCCGTGCAGGCTGTCCCTGAAGTACTTGGGACTGGCGGGGGGCGGCGGCCAGGATCAGGGACAGGTCCTTGGCATGTGGCAGCAGGTTGGTGCCGGGCACCGTGCAGGTAGGCAGAGGGATCACAGGACGGCGAGGACGGAGCTTCACGGCGATCCTGCGTCAAGAGTCAGGTTCTTGGGGGACCTTCCCCCAGTGCCTCAGGAGGACGGTTCGTCCTCTAGAGTGAAACCTCAGGCTGGGCCCTCAAAGCGAGTCAAGTTCGAGGGCAGCCCTGAGGCTGGTAGGGGTCAGGGCTGGTCTGCAGGCAAGGCGGAAGATTCTTCCTGGAATGCAAGGCTGCCCTGGCAGCGGTCAGTGGCGCTTCCCGGTGCTGACGCCTCCCCCCCTACCGACGCGGGGCGGGGCCAGATCTCTGTGTATGACCCTCCAGGCAAGTGTGGCGCGGCACCACCGGCCCCAAGGACCCCTTTATCCTTGAAGGGGAGGGACGAGTCTCCGACAGGTGGCGGGGGTGGGCCTGGGTGGGGCATACGTGAGGGGTTCGGTGGGTGGGAAGTGACGAGGAACTGTGTGGTGACAGAGAAGGAGCAGATCTGTCCACCTGACTCCCCGGAGGCCCCCGGCGGGGAGAGGGAGTGCTTGGAGGAGGGTGAGGAGGGAGGCGAGGTGAAGGACAGCGACGACCATGACCACGAGACTGACGAAGGGTTTAACACCTGTGACGACTGTGACAGTGAGGAGGCGCGGCCCTCGCCCGGCACCAGCCTTGACGCCAGTGCCGCTTGGGATCTGGTCGCTCGTGTGCGTGGTCTGTGCCGCCCGTCAGAGGAGGACACCAGCACCCCCAGCCTGTCCCCGCCCTCCAGTCCTCCGCCAGATCCACCCTCATCACGTCCAGCCTCACCATCGGTGACCATCAGCCACTGCGGCGTCGCCACAGTCACCGTCACCCCCACCACCATCCTGGTGCCCCACACGGCCTCCTCCCCGGACCCTTCATTCTTGCGGCGGGCGCGGGTATCTGTGGTGCAGTCTGAGTGGCAGGTGGCGGGGCCCCTCCCCATCCCCTCTCCTCTCACGCCTGTGCCGGTGAAGACTGTCGTGCAGCCCGAGGTGCTGACACACTCGCAGGTCACGGCCCCGCCGCTGTGTGTCGGCGAGGAGGCTGTGCCGCCACAGGTTCCCGTTTACGCTGCCAAGTCTACCGAGACTCCGCAAGCCGGTGCCGAGGCGAACGTTGGCCGCTCCCACGAGAACACGGCCCAGGCTTCTCCCAGACGCTGCCGGGGGGGTAGCCCTACTCAGCCTGACGTGGGTGTCCACACTCGTGGTGCGGTGCCCGCGGTGCCGCCCAGACGGCCCCCGAGGCCTTCGCGGGGAGAGGTTCCTCCGCGGCGGCAGCTGCCGCAGCCCCCGGAAGGTTTGAGTGTGTGTGAGGTGCGGAGACCACAGGCCGCAGAGCACCACGTCCAAGGGGATCCTCGCGGCTCCAGGATGGCAGAGGCTGTCCCCAGAGGCGGGGAGGCGGACCCCTCGTCAGGAGGCAGCAGCGTGGAGGAGACGTTTCCATCGATGTCGTCGGCTGTCTCCGCCAGGCTGGCCAGTCAGGTGCACAAGTTTGACTCAGGGCTGCAGCACTACAAGAATTACGTCAGCAAGGTGCACAACGCCCCGCCGCACCGCGCCCCGCCCCGCCTCCCTCGCCATGCCCAGCACCCCCAGCCTGTCACGCAGGCACCACTCATCCCAACCACTTTACCTCACTCACCATCCCCTGACCCACTCATCTCTCCCCCCCTCTCTCCCCTCTCCTCTCCTCCACCCTCTCCTCTCACCTCGACCCCTGTGTCTCCCCTCGACACACCTCCACCCATTCCCCTCACCACACCACCACTCCTCAGATCACGGCCGCCCTCTCCCCTCACCTCGCCCCCACACTCTCCCCTCACATCACCCTCTCCCCCCACGTCGCCACCGCCTTCGCCCTGCCCTGACCCGCCTGCCCACCGCCGCTTGTCGCCGCCGCCCAGTGACCGCACCTTCAGGTTTCGGCGGGAGGAGGTGAGCAGCTCGGTGCGTCTGGCCGAGGACTCCGAAGACTCAGGGGAGGGTGAGGGGCGCTGCGCTCCCTCGCTGCACAACTACTGCAGCACCTTCAATATGGACGTGGCCACCCCGGGGCGCCCCAGGATGCTGCCCC
>NC_059286.1:7455681-7458181 GCF_017591435.1 Portunus trituberculatus
CCACTCTCCTCCTCCTCCGAACGTGGCCAGATCAATGGAGGAATAAAGGAGAAGTGAGAGAAAGTGCTGGAGGAGGAGGAGGAGGAGGAGGAGGAGGAGGAGGAGGAGGAGGAGGAGGAGGAGGAGGAGGAGGATAATTGTAATATAGAATAGGAATGAGTTTGTTTGAAAAGTTTTTTTGTTTTATTGTTGTCTGAATTGACGTGAAAGTTTGTGTTGTTGTTGTTGTTGTTGTTGTTGTTGTTGTTGTTGTTGTTGGTGGTGGTGGTGGTGGTGGTGGTTTCATTATTATTTTTGATTTTATTTTTGTTGGTCATTGTTGTCATTATTTTCGTCTTTGTTTCTTCTTTTTCTTTTTTCCCTTAATTTTCTTATTTTTTTCTTTCTCTGTTTCGTTCGTTCGTTCCTTCCTTCCTTCCTTCCTTCCTTCCTTCCTTCCTTCCTTCCTTCCTTCCTTCCTTCCTTCGTATTCTTTTTTCTACTACTACTACTACTACTACTACTACTACTACTACTACTACTACTACTACTACTACTACTACTACTACTACCACCACCACCACTACTACTGACCTCCATAGACCTTTCCTAATGCCAATAAAATCACACAGTCACATCCAAAGCTCATGGTAAAGGATGCGTCCCAGTACTGGAGGGGCTAACCTCACCTTAATGTCAATGGTAGTCAACATATACCCACCATTTCTACCATACTGAAGTCACCATTACCTCAACAGCAGTGAATTGAAACCCCTCACCATTTTTTCTTGTTCTTTTTTTACCTATATATGTGGGCTTTTCATGGGAATTTCTGGGCTAAAGGTGGTACTTGTCTCAGTTCTACCATACTAAAGCTACCATTATGCCAACAGCACTTAGTATAGAACCATTACCTTGTCTTAGTTCTACCTTACATATGCTACCATTACCAAAAGCAGCCACTCTGAAACCACCATCTTCTCTCAGTTCTACCATACTAAAGCTACCATGACCTCAACACCAGCCAGCCACTATAGAACCAACCACTTTAACCTCATTTCTACCATACTAAATCTACCATGACAACACTAGCCAGCCAATACATCAGCTATGAGTCCCATTTCTCTCATCAGCTGTTGTAAAAAGCCATAGGGAGATTTTGTTTTTAGCTATTCCCACTACTCTTTCTCGTGTTAATGTAGCAATCTTGTTCATTTGTCGCTAAAATCTTACTTAATCCATTCAGTATCGGGACGCATTTTTACCTTGAGATTGGGGTGTGATTAGACCATTTTATTGACATTAGGAAGGGTCTATGGAGGTCTGAAGATTAATGGCCACAGTCTTCACTATTCTAACTATGGAAATATTAATCCCCTTCAGTACTGGGACATATTTTTGCCACCCCCGTCTTTCACTCCTACCATACTTAAGCTCCCAATCACCTCAACAGCAAACAATACAAGCTAAATTATGCTCCAGTCACCTCAACAGCAGCCAGTCTAGAAGCACCGCGTTGTCTCCTGCAGGTACAGCCCGTGGCGGAGTTAGTGGAGCTGTCAGTGCGTCAGTTCGTGGACGGCAGGGAGGTGACGCTCAACCAGGAACAGATACAGAGTGGCACCTTGAAGCGATCTCCGTCCAAGCGTCTGGCACATCAAGTGGTGAGTACTGATCTGACCTGACTTGACCTAACCTGACCTAACTTGACCTGACTTGACCTGACCTGACCTGACCAAGTGGTGATTACTGAGGCTTTGTTTCCCCTGTTTTTTGCGATTCTTTATTTTATTTTGTTTGTTATTTATTATTATTATATCAACTATTTTTAGACGCTAGGGAAACTATTTGCTGAGTTCCCAACCCAACTCAACCTAACCTAACCTAACCTTACCTAACCTAACCTAACCTAACCTAACCTACAAGTGGGAAGTATTTTAACGTCAACTAAAGGCACTGTTAACTATATTCTCTCACTACGACTATTTTCCAAGGCCACAGGGATGATTAGCGGGGTTTTCAAGAGTGTTTCTCCAGTTAATAATGTAGAAATCTTGTCACTCTGCCTCTAGAACCATAAAAAAAACTACCCTTAAAAACCCGTGTCACTTCACCAGCAGGGTTTTCAAGAGTGTTTCTCCAGTTAATAATGTAGAAATCTTGTCACTCTGCCTCTAGAACCATAAAAAAAACTACCCTTAAAAACCCGTGTCACTTCACCAGCAGGGTTTTCAAGAGTGTTCTCCAGTTAATAATGTAGAAATCTTGTCACTCTGCCTCTAGAACCATAAAAAAAACTACCCTTAAAAACCCGTGTCACTTCACCAGCAGCCTCTTAAAAGCAGTGGTGATGTTTAAGAATACGATCCCTAGTAGTGCCAGGGATGGGTACGTGAATGTAAAGGAACACAAAGGAAGGTCCAGCGTTGGTAGAGGGTGTGTTGGTGTGTGGTGGAGAATTAATTGTGGTTTGTTGGTTTAGTGGTGTATATTGGAGGGAGAAATGGCGGAAAAGCAGGAG
>NC_059286.1:7465681-7468181 GCF_017591435.1 Portunus trituberculatus
CGCTGGCATGGAAAATAGCTTGGAAAAGTACCATGCAGTATGGAAAAACTGACATGGAATTTTCACAGGAAAGGATGAAAGGAGATTCTATTATTCACCCTACGGTGAACTCTACATATCTATCTATAAGAAAGTTAATATAGTATCATGTTTAATTATTCAGACAAGAAGAGAGCTTGTTGGGGTTATTCTTTAAATATTTATCAATTTTGTTTTTGAATGATGCAATGGAAGTACTGTTTACTATTTCTGAAGGAAGCTTATTCCAAATGTTAACTATTCTATTAAAGAAAAGTGCTTTGCCTCGTGGGTTTTAAAGCGTTTTGGTGTAATTTTAAATCCATTATTCCTTGTTATGGTGGAATGATCAATAGTAAAATATTTATTGACATCAAGGTTGTTGTATCCCTGAAAAATTTTGAAAACTTCGATTAGGTCTCCTCTTATCCTGCGCTTTGTTAAGCTGAATAAATTTAATGCTTCCAGTCGTTCCTCATACGGCTTGTTTCTCAATCTCGGAATCATCTTGGTCACTCTACGCTGGATCCTTTCCAGTTTTTCAATGTCTTTTCTGTAATATGGTGACCAGAACTGCACACAGTATTCAAGCTGAGGACGCACCAATGAGTTATATAAAGTAAGGATAACTTTTTCTGATTTAAATTCAAAGGTTCTTCCAATGAACCCAACTAATTTATTTGCATTCTTTACTGCTTCTGTGCAGTGTTTGCTCGGCTTGAGATCTTTAGACACCACAACACCAAGATCTTTTTCATTCTCAGCACTTTCCAGAGGTACATTACTCATTACGTATTTTGCTTGTACATTGTTACTTCCAATGTGTAAGACTTTACACTTTTCTATATTGAATTTCATTTGCCATTTTTCTGCCCAGCGTGTCAGTTTATTTAAGTCACACTGTAGTTCTTGCCATTGTGACGTTGATGTAACTTTGCTCATTATTTTGGTGTCGTCCGCGAATTTGCTTATTTTACAAGTGATTCCTTCATCAATATCATTAATATAAACAATGAAAAGAACTGGTCCTAATACAGAGCCTTGAGGAACACCACTTTTCACATTGTGCCACTCTGATTCTTTTCCATTTATAACAACTCGTTGCTTTCTGTCAGAGAGCCAGTCTTCCAGCCATTTCAGGGTATTTCCAGCTATGCCGTGAGCTTTTACTTTGCTGATTAGCCTCTTGTGAGGGACAGTGTCGAAAGCTTTCTGGAAATCAAGATAAATAACATCCACTGCTTTTGTCTCGTCATACGAGTTAAAAACTTCATAAAAGAAGTCTAGTAGGTTTGTTAAGCAGGATCTCTTGTTTCTGAAACCATGTTGTGAATCCTTCATGATCTTATTTTCTTCTAAAAATTTGACAATCTTATCTCTGATTATCGTTTCCATCAGCTTGCACACTACTGAAGTAAGGCTGATTGGTCTGTAATTAGCTGGGAGTGATTTATTTCCTTTCTTGAAAATGGGCGTGACATTTGCTAGCTTCCACTCCTGGGGACTTTCCTGCTTGTAAAGTTTTATTGAATATAATCGTGAGTGGTTTCACGAGCTCATTTTTCGCTTCTTTGAGAAGCCTGGGTGATATCTTGTCTGGTCCAGGCGTTTTGTTTACGTTCATGCTGTTCATGACTGTGAGGATTTCATTTTCTGTAACTATGAAGTCAGGCAGTGTTTTGCCTTGTGCCTGAGGCTCTGGCATGGGCAGACTATTTTGGACATCTTCAGTCGTGAAGACTGTTGAGAAGAATCTATTTAGGACGTTTGCCATTTCAGCTTCGTTATCTATTTGGTTTCCGTTTTCTGTTATGAGTGGACCAATTGTTGAGGCTAAGACTCTTTTGGATTTTACATAACTGTGAAATTCCTTTGGGTTGGTTTTACAGGAGTTTGCGATCTGAGCTTCTACAGATTTTTTGCTGCTTTTATCAACTTTTTTGCTTTTCTACGCAATCTGTCATGCTCTAATTTATCATTATTATGCTGTGTTAATTTGTATTTGTTGTATGCTTCTTTCTTTGCTAGAAGACAGCTTTTAATTTCATTATTCCACCATTTCGGTTTGGTGTTTAGTATTTTCCTTCTGTTTCTTAGTGGTATACACATCTTAGCTGTATCAAAAGGAGGAGGAGGAGGAGGAGGAGGAGGAGGAGGAGGAGGAGGAGGAGGAGGAGGAGGAGCCATAAATAGTGTATAGGCACAGTGCCACGCTTTAGCATCGATGGCACCTGTAGACCTGTGTGTGTGTGTGTGTGTGTGTGTGTGTGTGTGTGTGTGTGTGTGTGTGTGTGTGTGTGTGTGTGTGTGTGTGTGTGTGTTTGGGACCGGTTTGCGTGGGTGTTAGCTGACGTTCCCTCCTCCTCCTCCTCCTCCCAGTAAGCCTTCCTTCAGTCACATGCTGGAGGAGGAGGAGGAGGAGGAGGAGGAGGAGGACGATCAGGAGGGGTTGAGGATTAGTAAGGAGGAGGAGGAGGAGGAG
>NC_059286.1:7485681-7490681 GCF_017591435.1 Portunus trituberculatus
TTTTCCAGTAATCCGTTGTGCCATACTTTATCAAAAGCTCCAGCTATGTCCAAAGCAACCACTATAGTGTCCTTGCCGTCGTCGAGGGCGTCCTGCCACTGCCTGGTGAGAAGCATCATTAGGTCGGAGGTTGACCTTCCAGGTCTGAACCCAAACTGTTGGTCTGAGAGGAGGGCATTGTCCTTGAGATGGCTACACACCACCTCTGCCACGACCCTCTCAAACACTTTACCCACCACTGACAACAGGGATATGGGTCTGTAGTTTTTTGGGTCCGTCCTGGAGCTTTTTGTGTGCAGGAACTACTCGAGCCTCCTTCCACACTGAAGGCCAGACGTTTTCCCGTACACAAGTTGTGAACTTGGGTGAGAGGGGCAGCCAGTTCCTGGGAGCATCGCTTCAGCAGGTGCGGGCTGATGTCATCAGGGCCGGTAGCTTTCTGTGTGTCCAGCCCCGCAATAATCGCTTCACCTGCTGATGCGTCACCTCCACCATGGTGACAGTCTTCTCACATTGCTGGACCAGCTGAGGCGGTGGCTGCTGTGGATTCCCCACCTTCATTTTCCAGCAAACAAGGAAGCCAGCAACTGTGCCCTCTCCTTACTGCTGGTGGCGACAGTACCGTCCTGCTTGCTGAGGGGAGGGATGGATTCTTGGTGGCCAGTTCCCTGTTTGTCCTTAACAAGGGACCACCAAGTTTTGTTTCCTACGCCAGTGCCACACAGTTTCCGGCGCAGGCTTTCCTCCCACTTTTTTAAGGCCCACTTGCTGGTTACCACCATCCTCCTGCATGCAGCCCTATGCAAGTCCTTGTTGCGCCGAGTCGGGTTCCTCTTGTAGCGGAGCCAGGCAGCATACTTTGCCTCTCTCTCTCTCTCTCTCTCTCTCTCGTCTGTGCCTTCAAGAATTTTAGAACTTGTGAAAAAAATGGCCTTGGTGAATATACATGTTTTTTGGGGGGATTTACATACTACTACTACTACTACTACTACTACTACTACTACTACTACTACTACTACTACTACTACTTACTCTTTCTATCCATAAGTTGCTGAGGAAAGAATATTTGTAGTAAAGAAGTTATTTATTTCTCTATGGTGTTGTTGTTGTTGTTGTTGTTGTTGTTGTTGTTTGTTTTGGGTTGTTTAAAATTTTTCGTCTCTTTTTTTCTTTATTTTCTTTAAGTTTTGTTCGTTTTAGTTCAGTTTGTTGCATTAAATCCTTTTTTTTGTTTTGTTTTTTTGTTCATTCATTTTTTCGTTGTTTTAAATGTTTCCTTCTTTCTCTTCACTTCGTTCTATTAATCTTTCCTTACATCAAAAATTTCTTCATTATTTTCTTTTCATTGCGTTAAATTTTCATTCTTTTATCCCACTTATTCCTTCCTTTCGTCAAATATTTGCTTCTTATTCTTCATTTTGTTCTGAGTGTTTGTCTACCTTAAATATTTCTTTACCTTCGTCTTGTTCCTCTTTATTGCTTTAAATCTTCCTTCTTTTTTTTTTTTTGTTTGATCTTCCCTTTCATCAAATATTCCCTCATTATTATTCGTTTTGTTTTATCAGTCTCTCCTTTTGTCAATAATTTTTTCTTTTGTTCCTTATTGCGTTAAATCTTCCTTATTTCCTCGTGTTTTCTGTGTCATTTCTCATTTTGTCAATCATTTTCATACTTTTTTTTTCATTTTGTCATTTTTTTTTTCGTCACCGTCTGTTTGTTCTCTATTTCGTAAAATTTTCGCTTATTTCCTCGTGTTTTCTGTTTCATTTCTCGTTTCGTCAAATATTTTATTTTTTTTTTCAATTTGCTTCTGTGTGTGTGTGTGTGTCTGTCTGTTCGTGTTAAATTTTTCGTCACGTTCGTCTTTTTTTTGTTCCTTATTGCGTTAAATCTTGCTTCTTTTCACGTCTTTTGTGTTGTAGGTCTCTTTTCGTCAAATATTTTCTTCTTAATCTTAATTTTGTCACAGGCCTTTACTTTTGTCAATTTTTCTTCATCTTTGTCTTTTTTTTTTTTTTTTTGGTCTTTCTTTAAATCTTCCTTTTTCTTTTTCTTCGTCAAATATTTTCATCTTTTTTTTTTTTTATGCTTTTGTTTCTGTCAGTGTCTGTGTCAAAATTTCTCTTCACCTTCTTTTTTTCTTCTTTAAATCTTGCTTTTTCTTTCTTTTTTATCATTGTTTCCTTATGACTTTTTTGCAAGGAGAGGAGGAGAAAGAGATAAGAAGATAAGAAGATGGAAGGAAGAAAGAGTAAAGAAGAAAGACTTTATAATAACGTCTTTATATTTAATTTGGCTACGTCTTTTTTGCGTCTTTTCTATCTTCCTTTCTTTTATCACCTATTTATTGTATTTATCTGTCGTGTTCTTCATTTTCTTCTATCAGTCTCGTTACGTCATTTTTTCTTCATTTTCTTCATTTTCTTCATTTTCTTTTAGCTATTTCTATTTTGTCATGTTTTTTTTCTCATCCTTCGTTTCGTTAAATATTTTCTTCTTTTTCCTCATTTTCTTTTATCAGTTTTTCCTTACGCCATTTTCTTCATTTTCTTCGTCTATATTCCGTCAGTCTTTTTTCTTTTTCATTCTTATTTCTTTTATATTTTTTTATTTTCTTTATCTCCTTTTCTTCATTTTCTTTTTGTTCATTTTTCTTCTTCATTTTCTTCTTCCTTCTATATTTTTCTTTATTTTCTTCTTTATACTTCATTTTTCTTCATCTACTCTTTCATTTTCTTCTTTTATTTTGTTCTTTATTTCCTTTTCTTTATCTTCTTTTCATTTTTTCATCTTTATTTCCTTCTTTTTTCCTTATTTCCTTTATTTATCTTTCTTTATTATTCCTCTCTATATTTCTTCATTTTCTTCATCTTGTTCCCTTCGTTATGTATGAGTGGGCCTCGCAGAGTGACATGTGTGGTGGTCGCCCGGTGCTTATCTGGGCCTCAGCTGGGCACTCACCACTGCCACGCCGCACTCTGTCGCTGCCCGGGGCGTGTGGGTGTCCAGGTGACCAGTGCGCCAGGTAACAGGTACAAATTGGGCGTCAATGTGGACCAGGGTGGGCGGCGAGGGTTAGTTAGGTCCGCCCACCACCATCACCATCACTACTACTACTACTACTACTACTACTACTACTACTACTACTACTACTACTACTACTACTACTACTACTACTACTACTACTACCGGAAATGTAAATGGGCGTGTGTGGGCGGCCTCTCACACCACGCCCGCACCTGGTCTGTAATTTGCACCTGAAACGGGAGTAATGGCTGGCGTCTCTCTCTCTCTCTCTCTCTCTCTCTCTCTCTCTCTCTCTCTCTCTCTCTCTCTCTCTCTCTCTCTCTCTCTCTCTCTCAGGAGGGCAGTGATAGGGGGGTGAGCTACAGGACATTTTGTAATACCCCAGCTGTGTTACGCCCCCCCCCCCAATTTTCTTCTCCCTCTTCTTCCCCTCCATCTTCTCCCCTTCCTCTTCTTTTCTTCTTTTTTTTATTAATCTTTTGAATTTCTTCTTGTCTTCTTGTTTATTTTTTTTTTTTTGTCTAATTTCTTCCTCTTCGTGTTCCTCTCTTCTTCCTTCCATTCTTCATTTTTTCCTTCTTTCTCTTCCTCTTTCTTCCTCTTTCCTCCTCTTCCTCCTCCTCCTCTTGTTTTTTTTTTTTCTTCTTCTTCTTCTTCTTCTTCTTCTTCTTCTTCTTCTTCTTCTTCTTCTTCTTCTTCTTCTTCTTCTTCTTCTTCTTCCTTCTATTGTGTGCACGTTCCCTATATTCTTTGTCTCTCTTCTGTCCTTTAATGCAGGGTACCTATCCTCCTCCTCCTCCTCCTCCTCCTCCTCCTCCTCCTCCTCCTCCGCGGCAGGTAACATATCGGCAACAGGTGTGTGTGTGTGTGTGTGTGTGTGTGTGTGTGTGTGTGTGTGTGTGTGTGTGTGTGTGTGTGTGTGTGTGTGTGTGTGTGTGTGTTGGCCGCGCCCGCTCGACCTTGCCATGCCGCCCACGCCTGGACCTTGCCGCCCACCACCTGCCTGACGCCGCCCTCCACACACCACCTGGCGATCGACCCCTCCCCTTCGCTACGCCCTTCCGCGCCTGCTTCTGCGTCCTTACCTGTGTGTCTTCCTTGTTCCGTACTTGTTCTGTGTGTGTTGATGTTTTTATTGTTGTTTTTGGTGGTGGTGGTGGTGGTGGTGGTGGTTTTCCTTCTTGTTTTCTTTTTTCTTTTTTCTTTTTCAATCTTCGTTTTCCTGTTCTTTTATTCTTCGTCGTTGGTTCTTTCTTTTCTCTTCTTCTTCTTCTTCTTCTTCTTCTTCTTCTTCTTCTTCTTCTTCTTCTTCTTCTTCTTCTTCTTCTTCTTCTTCTTCTTCTTCTTCTTCCTCCTCCTCCTTCCTCCTTCCTCCTCCTCCTCCTCCTCCTCCTCTAGAGAAGATAGTTAGGAAATAGCTTCAACAAACAGCTCAGTAAGGACCTCAGGGTCTGTTGCTGTTTGTCTTCCTTTGTATTCCTCCTCTTCTTCTTCTTGTGGTTGTTCATGTTCTTCTTCCATCCCACACACACACACACACACACACACACACACACACACACACACACACACACACACACACACACACACACACACACACACACACCTGTTGCACTTCCTTCTCTTCTTGCCTCTCTCTCTTCCCCCTCTCCCTCTCCCTCTCCCTCTCCCTCTCCCTCTCCTCTCCTCTCCGTCAACCCTTCCCACATTTCTCAAGACACCTATTGCTCATATTCCAATCTTTCCATTCAAAACACCCCTCCCATCCCCTCCCATCCTCACCCTCTCTCTCTCTCCTCCTTTCCCTTCTCTCCCTCTTCCCTCTATTCCCCTCTGCTCCTCCTTCATTCCTTTTCCTCCTTCCCTCCCCTCTCATCTCCAGTTAGTATTGTAGAAATCTTGTAACTCTGCCTCTAGAAACATGAAACTTGCTTAAAAACACTATATTCTTTCACAATGACTGTATTCCAATG
>NC_059286.1:7505681-7510681 GCF_017591435.1 Portunus trituberculatus
CTACATAGGCCTCCTCTTTTTTCAGTCCTTCCTCTCTGATCTGATCTCTCTCTCTCTCTCTCTCTCTCTCTCTCTCTCTCTCTCTCTCTCTCTCTCTCTCTCTCTCTCTCTCTCTCTCTCTCTCTCTTTTTTTTTTTTTTTTATTTAAACAAAACTTAATACAAAGGAACATGTACCCAAAGGCGCACTGTCGTGTGCTACCTATTCTAAGGGTACTACAATCTATTTCTCTACAATATTTACAAGACTTAAAAATAGATAATATACAAGATGGTCAGCATGTAAATGGAGCACTATTCGTTTCACTTCACTAGCACTATTCACGCACTGCACTACACTGAGTGTCACGTCACAAAGAGTGTCAGAGGAGTTGGCAGTGTCTGTCTCCACTTATGTGCCATCAGTTTGACACTGTGTGTTCATCTCCTGGACGTGAGGCACCGCGGCCGTGAACAAGTTCCACATCCTGGAGACGCGTCCTGCGAAGGTGCGTTGATGCTGACACCCGTGGGATCGCGGCACCTCTACGGCGTCACCACCATTGAGCACCGTTCTCGTGCTCCGTGCGGTGACTCTTAGAGGATGACGCAGCCCTGCCAGATGTGGCACTCTTTGCACCTGTGCCTTATGGAACACTACGATCGCCGCCACGTCTCTGCGGTGTTCCAGTGAATCAAGGGGACGCTCAGGCTCTGGGTGAGGTGGTAGTGCAGCATCTACTAGCCGTATGGCGCGGCGTTGGATGCTGTCCAGTCTCCTTCTGTGTGTGGCGGCACAGGACATCCAGGAGAGAGCTGCGTATTCAAGGTGGGGCCGCACCTGTGCCTTGTACAGCAGCAGTCTCCCTTCCTGTCGAGGAAACTGGCGATCCTTCTGAGAGCGGAGATCCTGTGAGAGGCTTTCTTGGCAATGGTTTTGACATGCCTGTCAAACCTCAGCCCTCGATCCACCTCCACTCCAAGTATCTTGACGTCATCTTGGAGTGGGAGAGCAGCAGCGCCAAAGACAACTTTCCTGCCATTGCTGCCATGGCGGCTGGGGACCGAGAGACAACCATTGCTTGTGTCTTCTCCGGCGCGAATGTCACTTGCCAGCGAGCACCCCACTCCTTTATCACTCGTAGCTGCTGATTGATGGCCTCAGCAGCCCGCCCACTGTCCTGGCGTGGATAGGTATAGGAGAGGGTGCAGTCATCAGCATAGGCCATGACTCCTGGCAGTAGCTGGAGAAGATCATCCACGTAGATATTCCACAGGAGTGGGCCAAGAATTGAACCCTGTGGCACTGATGCCTCCACAGGCAGGGACTCAGATGTTTGCCCGTTGACAACCACCTTGAGGCTTCTGTCCTGCAGGTAATTTCCCAAGAGTCGTAGCAAGCCACCCTGGATGCCTTTAGCACGAAGCTTTTCTAGTAATCCGTTGTGCCATACTTTATCAAAAGCTCCTGCTATGTCCAAAGCAACCACTATAGTGTCCTTGCCGTCGTCGAGGGCGTCCTGCCAATGCCTGGTGAGAAGCATCATTAGGTCGGAGGTTGACCTTCCAGGTCTGAACCCAAACTGTTGGTCTGAGAGGAGGGCATTGTCCTTGAGATGGCTACACACCACCTCTGCCACGACCCTCTCAAACACTTTACCCACCACTGACAACAGGGATATGGGTCTGTAGTTTTTTGGGTCCGTCCTGGAGCTTTTTGTGTACAGGAACTACTCGAGCCTCCTTCCACACTGAAGGCCAGACGTTTTCCCGTACACAAGTTGTGAAGACTTGGGTGAGAGGGGCAGCCAGTTCCTGGGAGCATCGCTTCAGCAGGTGCGGGCTGATGTCATCAGGGCCGGTGGCTTTCTGTGTGTCCAGCCCCGCAATAATCGCTTCACCTGCTGATGCGTCACCTCCACCATGGTGACAGTCTTCTCACATTGCTGGACCAGCTGAGGCGGTGGCTGCTGTGGATTCCCGACCTTCATTTTTCCAGCAAACAAGGAAGCCAGCAACTGTGCCCTCTCCTTACTGCTGGTGGCGACAGTACCGTCCTGCTTGCTGAGGGAGGGATGGATTCTTGGTGGCCAGTTCCTTGTTTGTCCTTAACAAGAGACCACCAAGTTTTGTTTCCTACGCCAGTGCCACACAGTTTCCGGCGCAGGCTTTCCTCCCACTTTTTTAAGGCCCACTTGCTGGTTACCACCATCCTCCTGCATGCAGCCCTGTGCAGGTCCTTGTTGCGCCGAGTCGGGTTCCTCTTGTAGCGGAGCCAGGCAGCATACTTTGCCTCGGCAGCAACACGGCAACGGTAGCCAAACCATGGCTGATCCGTCGATCTGGTGGTGTATTCCCTGTGTGGGACGTGGCGTCTCTGGAGGGCGAGAAGGTGAGAGGTGAGTGCAAGTGCTTCACTCTCTGCTCCTCCCTGTAGCAAAGTGGCCCATGGGGTGTGGGTCAGGTCGCGGCGCAGGGAAGCCCAGTCTGCTTTGTTCCACAGCCAGATGGTGCGGGTGGTGGCCTCGTCCTGAGCCACGCCCACTTCCAGCTGTGTCAGTACAGCGTGATGGTCAGAGCTGCCCACGAGCCCCAGCTGATGACACTGAAGCTTGTCTTCCTGGTAGTCTGAGATGACAGGGTCTAATGTCCCTCCTCGTTCATGTGTGGGGAAGGTGACATGATCTGTCAGACCCTGCACCTCCAGGAGATTCTCGTAGGCGTCTCTTTCCAGGTGGTGATTGAGATCCCCCACAATCAGCACGTGGCTGCAGCTGTGTGCCATCATCAGGTTGTCTAAGGTCTCAGTCAGGTACAAGAGTGAGTCAGGCCCTTGTCGCGGGGGGCGATACAGGGCACACAGCAGGAGGGCTGAGCGGTCTGCCAGCATTACTCGGAAGTACATCATCTCCATCATTGGAGGCGTGTCTATGTCGAGTAGCTGGGCCTGCATTCCTTCCTTGAAGCAGACAGCCACTCCACCTCCTGTTCGCTCCTGTCGGTCCCTCCTCACCCAGTGGGTGAAGCCCTGCATCCTGCCATACGTGGGCTCCACCTCACTGTTCAGCCATGTCTCGGTCACCACAACAACGTCTGCATTGTGTCGTTGCACACAGTTGTGGTATAAGTCTGCAAGGTTAGTCCGGAGACCACGGACGTTGCTAGAGACGACCTTTAGTTGGCGGCGGGGCAAGCTGGCTGTACCATGGTGAGGGATGGTAGTGAGCGAGGCCTGCTAGTCCGAGGTGGTGGTTAGGGTCCGCGGCCGACTGCTGGTACTGGTGAAGAGGAGTGGTCCACTGCCGCCCCTGGTTCTGATTCCAGATACCAGGCTGAGGAAGGAGTGGGCGAGGTTGTGGCAAGGACTGAAATGAAGTGAGGGGGTGGGCGGGCTGAGGCGCTGCAGGTGGGAAGGGTGTGGCTGTGTATCTTTCCACCGTAAGAAGCCGCTGTAGGAGACGCTCCTGACGTAAATCGTCAGTTCTGGCGTGGCAAGTAGCAGAAGTGTGTCCTTTCCGTGAGCAGTACTCACACACTTTTGCCTTGGCTCGCTTTTGTGTCTGCTTGGTGGCCTGGTGAGTCCTCAGTCCTTCGCTGGACACCCTCCTCGCGTCCTGCTGCACTTCCCTCTTAGATTTCTTTTTTCTCCAATCTCCTGAAGTGGTCTGAGGAGAGGTTCGTGGGCGAACAGAGGCACCGCGATCTACTCCGTTCGCTGTGTTTATGGAGGAAGAGTCCCTGCTGCTCTGTGTGGCGGTAGACGTGGTAGTGAGTACCGAGCAGTCACTCTGTGTGGCAGAAGGAGTGACAGTGGACGCTGGGGAGGTGTCACAGTCGCTCTGTGTGGCGGTGGAAGCAGTGGAGGTAGGCGGAGCGGTCGTTGTTTCCCGGGCAGGCGAAGGGAAGGTGGAAGTGGAGAAAACAGCTGCGTACCGGATCTGTTGCGGTTTATCCGAGCTCCACCACGTCCTCCACCTCTCAGAGTCCTGACAAACCACCTCCCAGTGTTCGTCAATTGACTCTGCGTGGGCGCTGACTGCCTGAGAGCGTGTGGCTACTTGCGTCTGGCGCTGTTTTGACGCTATCAGCCTGTCTGCTACTCTGAGAGCCGCAGCAAACACGTCTCTGTGCTGTATGATCAAGTCTCTGTCGTCCTGGAGGGACTTAATCACACAGTTTTGTTGAGAGGCTTCCTCAGTGAGCTTCTCAACTAGTGAAACTAGCTCTCTCTCTCCAAGCCCTCCCACTGACTCTCCCCACTATCGTCCGGTAGTGGCGTGGGGTGTCAGTCTCCTCGCTGATGTAGATGACGGGGTCCGGGATGTTTGCTTGGAGTCGTAGCTGTTCCGTGTAGCTACACTTGAAGACTGGCGTATCCCCAAGGCAGCTGTTGTGACAAAGGTTACGGCAGGTTTCCTCGTCACAGCTCACGTGTTGAGTCTTAAGTGTTGCTTTGCCACAAACGCAACACCAATTCTGTGGCTGGTAGCCAGGCAAGTCTCGCCTGGCTATGGGGCGATGGGCGGGGCTAGACATTGAGGGAGAGGATTAGTGATTCCTGGGGAATTGTGGAGCCAGGTGTGGGAGCGACAACGAGTGTTGGCTCTAAACGACACGTACGACACTAACACACTCGTGAACACAGACACTAAACACTGGCACAGAACACAAAGCACTTCCCCACAGGCGCACAAAAAACACACGACACTAACTACCTCTCCCACAAGTCAAGCCAAACCAGCCACGGAGAGAGAGATACAGGTTGTTTAAAAAACTACCTTGGAGAGATTTGGCAACTGTGTGCTGCCTTAGGCCTCGCGTCAGGTCAGGCCCGGGTCTCGGTCACTGCACGGGTACAAACACTCTTTTCAAGTGATTTTTTAACACTATTGCAAGGCTTAGCACACCTTACACTTTTACATGGACACCAGGACACTTAGCACTTCAAGCACTGAAATTTTCACAACACTGCACTTTGTTAAACCACTGTAACACCACGAAAACACGGAGCTACCACGTGCG
>NC_059286.1:7515681-7518181 GCF_017591435.1 Portunus trituberculatus
TATTTTTGTTCAGTGTTCCTTATTTGGATATTTTGGTGATTTTGGAGGAGGAGGAGGAGGAGGAGGAGGAGGAGGAGGAGGAGGAGGAGGAGGAGTGTGAAAATTACTATTATTGTTAGTAATGTAGCAGTTATTAATTTTTTTTTTTGTGTGTGTGTGTGAGAGAGAGAGAGAGAGAGAGAGAGAGAGAGAGAGAGAGAGAGAGAGAGAGAGATTACTGAAAAGGTGAAGGTTAGGGTGAGGAAAGGTAAGATGGAGGAGGAGAGGAGGAGGAGGAGGAGGAGGAGGAAGAGGAAAGGAGATGAGTTGGGGAGGTGTGGTTGAGATGATGCGTTCAATTAATCTTATGCGGCAGAAACACCTGGCTGGGCACACCTGTTCCTGTCTGTAGCCTCCTCCTCCTCCTCCTCCTCCTCCTCCTCCTCCTCCTCCTCCTCCTCCTCCTCCTCTTCCTCCTCCTTCTCCTCCTCCTCCTCCTCCTTCCTAGTTCTTTCATGAAAACACTCTTAAAAACTCTTATATTCTCTACAACCTCTTGAAAATACTGAAGATAACATGTCTGGATATTTAAAAACACGTCCTTTACCTTCAAACTCACACTTACCTCATCACTAAGGCAAACATGAGCTCTGTGTGTGTGTGTGTGTGTGTGTGTGTGTGTGTGTGTGTGTGTGTGTGTGTGTGTGTGTGTGTGTGTGTGTGTGTGTATATAGTTTGCTGTTGTTTAATTTTTTCTTTCTCCTTTTTTCTTTCTCATCTTATTTTCTTGTTTTTTCATCCTCCTCCTCCTTCTACTTCTTTCTTCGTCTTCCTTCTCCTCTATCTCCTTCCCCTTTTCCTCGTGTGTGTCTGTGTCTGTTTCATTTTTTTTCTCATATTTTCCTTCTCATCTTATTTTCCCTTTTTTTTTCCTCCTCCTATCCCTTTCTTAGTCTTCCTTCTCTTTCTCCTTCCCTTTTTCCTCGTGTGTGTGTGTGTGTGTGTGTGTGTGTGTGTGTGTGTGTGTGTGTGTGTGTATATTTACCTAGTTGTATTTACCTAGTTGTAGTTTTACAGGGCCTGGGCTTTATGCTCGTGTGGCCCCGTCTCCATATCTACACTTATCCAATCTTACTTTAAAAGTATGCACACTCGTTGCAGACACTACTTCTTCATTTAAACTGTTCCACGTCTCAATACATCTTTGCGGGCAACTATATTTTTTAACATCTCTCAGACATCTTCCTTTTCTCAGCTTTTTACTATGCGATCTTGTGCTTCGGATGTCATATTCTTCTCTCAGGATCAGTTTCTCATTATCCACTTGGTCCATTCCGTTGATCAATTTATAAACTTGTATCAGGTCTCCTCTCTCCCTTCTTTGTTCCAGGGTTGGTGTGTGTGTGTGTGTGTGTGTGTGTGTGTGTGTGTGTGTGTGTGTGTGTGTGTGTGTGTGTGTGTGTGTGTGTGTGTGTGGGGTGGCGTTGGCTTGCATGGCTGGCGTGTGGAGTGGTTTGCATGAGTGATGTGCATGACTCACTCTTCACACCCTTCCCTGCCTGATTCCCAGCCTGGCCACGTATTGGGAACATTCATAGGGTGCAGTGCTTCTCCTTGGCCCAGGCTGACTCACATGGGCCTGTCTGGTGAGAGGGGAAGGCTACAGGGATTTATTTATTTTTTTAATATGTAAGGGGAAGTCTAGCTAAGAGAGTAAAGGATGGAAATACAGAAGGAGGTAGGGAGTTCTCTGTATTAGAAACTTTAATCTCTTCAGTACTGGGATACATTTTTATTTTTACCTTGAGATTTGTGTGCGATTAGACTATATTTTTTGGCATTAGGAAGGGTCTATCGAGGTCAGAAGATTAATAGCCACAGTCTTCACTATTTTAATCCTCCACATGAGTTTCTGAAGCTGTATAAAATCACCAAATAGCAACCAAAATGAATATGGAAACGCGTTGTGGTACTGAAAGGGGTAAATTTTTCTCTCAAGCTTATGTAAGGGAGGAAAGAGGGACTAAACATAAAGGCCCACTTAGATGCCAATCCCCGAGCAGAAGAATGGGTTAAATGTCTTGAAACCTTCCCTCTTCAATGAATTCAGGGCATAGGAAGACGGAAATACAAAAGCTGGCTGGGAGTTCTATAAAAAAAAATAATAAATAAAAAAAAAATAAATAATGAAAAAAAAAGAAAACACTTATTTTTTTCATATTAGGAAAATGCCCACTTAGATGCCAATTCCCGAGCAGGTACGAGAGAATTACCCATAAGAAAGGGATAAATGTCTTGAAATCTCCCTGTTCATTGAGTTCAGGGCATAGGAAGGTGGAAATATAGAAGCAGGCAGGGAGCTCCAGAGTTTGTAGCAGGGAGAAAGAAGGAGAGGGTGTGTGGGAAGGAAGGATGGGTGGAAGGATAGTAGGATGGAGGTGTTAAGAGTGTATGGAAGGAGGGAAGTAAGGGAGGAAGTAAAGAGTGCATGAGAGAGATGGTGTGAAGGAGAATGAAGGAA
>NC_059286.1:7520681-7533181 GCF_017591435.1 Portunus trituberculatus
CACGCGAACATTTTCCTTTTAATCCTCCTCCTCCTCCTCCTCCTCCTCCTCCTCCTCCTCCTCCTCCTCCTCCTCCTCCTCCTCCTCCTCTCCTCACACCTGTAGAGCCGCGCGCCAGACCGGTGAGTGGGCGAGACAAGACTTGTGAAGGAGTTTATGAGTTGGGAGAATGTGAAAATTGTCTTTTATTTCCCTACTCTATTGATGATGATGATGATGATGGGGAGGAGGAGGAGGAGGAGGAGGAGGAGGAGGAGGAGGAGGAGGAGGAGGAGGAGGAGGAGGAGGAGGAGGAGAGGGAATGTTTCGTCTATTAGTGTAAATGTAGTGATTATCCAAGGCCATTGAGAGAGAGAGAGAGAGAGAGAGAGAGAGAGAGAGAGAGAGAGAGAGAGAGAGAGAGAGAGAGAGAGAGAATTTATTGGACAGCAAATATATTTATCGTGGGATTCAAATTCTCCTTTCGTGTTTTTGTCTTCCATTTTCGTTGTTCTTTCTTCATCTGTTTGTCCTTTTGTCTTTCTCTCTCTTCCTCCTTTTCTTTTTTCTTCCATTAGCATTTCTCCTCTCTCCTCTCTTCCTTTTCATCATTTACTTTTATCTTCTTCTCAGCATTCCACTTTTCCTTTTTGTCATTTATTCTTATTCTTGTCCTTCCTTTTTATCATTTATTCTGCCTTTTATCATTTATTCTTTTATCATTTATTATTTTTATCATTTATTCTTCCTTTTTATCATTTATTCTTCCTTTATCATTTGTTCTTCCTTTTTATCATTTATTCTTCCTTTTTATCATTTATTTTCATCCTCTTCTCTGCATTCTAGTTCCTTCGTTTTGTTCTTCCCCAGTTCTCTCCTTTATTTCCTTATTTGCTTCTTATTTTTCTTAATTCTTTTCTCTAACATACTTTTTTTCCCTTATTCCATTTTACCCTCTTTTCTTATCTACTCAAAATGCTATTCCCTTTCTTTTTCCTCTCCTTTTTTTTCCCTCATTTTTTGCCCTTTTTTTCCTCTTTTTCTCCTTGTAGCTTGTCTCTCTCCATCTCTCCACACCTCTCTGAATCATCTCCAGCCTCCCCCCCCCCCTCTCGCAGCAACCTGTCATATTACAGGTATTTGGGGGACCATTAATAACTTACAAATAAGCTTAGACTCACTTTTTTCCTCCCTTTCCTCCTTCTATCCTTTTAATATCCTCCTCCTTCCCTCCCTCTCTCTGTCTTGCTACTATGTTCTCACTGTTGGTGTTTTTCCTCCCCTTCCATCATCTCTTCTCTTCTCCTTATCTGCGTGTCAGCTGTTGTACTTGTTGGTAATGTTCCTCGTCTTCCTGCGGTACTTGTCTTCTTCCTTTACACTACAGCGTGGAAATGTTTGCGTTGTTTTCCTCGCGGCGGTGGTGGTGTCGGTGGTGGTGGTGTACTACCGTTGCGCCTACAACGTAGCGGTGTTGGCAGCGTGGTAGCGGTGGTGTTTGGTGGTGCTAAACTATTGTGGCGGTGGTGTTGGCGCAGAGTGGGGGGCGGTGGGCCAGGTGGAGCACAGGCCTGGCAGCGGCAGGGTGAGGCAGCGCTGCGCCTCTCAACACCCGCCAGTTTGATGCTCCCTCGCGCGCCTCACACGCCACGCCGCGCCCCGCCGCACGCCCGGCCCTCGCTGGGTCATCAAGTGCTGCGGCGCCACGTGCCCCTGGGAGTGGTGGCGTGATGAGCGGCGCCCTGCCTGGCGCGGGGGAGGCCTGGCAGGGCTCGGCGGAGGCGCTGCTCGTGGCCTTCGAGTCGCTGCTGCAGGAAGTGGAGGTGGAGGCCCCGGCAGGCCACGCGGCGCCGCGCACCAAATGGTCGTCCGAAGAGCTGCTGGCGTCGTGTCAGGCGCTGCTGGACGATGCCCGTGAGGTTGTGTTGATTCACCAGGCGCCCCCGAGTCCCGCTACAGATCACTGCCCTACCCCCGCCACGCCTGTCCCGCCACGCCACCAACCACTCGTGCAGCAGCCTGTCGCCACGGCCACGAGCCCCGCGCCGCGCACTGGGCCACGTTCCTCCCCGCTCACAAGTAGGGCATGTGTCGGTGATTTGTCAGCCGTGCCTGCTTCCCTGCCCTCTCCTGCGATGGCTGCCGTACCGCCAGGCTGCCCCGCGGCTTGCTCCGCTGATTGTGTTCCGTACTATGAGCTCCACAGCCAGACCACTCCGGGCACTGTTGACTCCCGCGACGCGCGGGTGCATAGTGGTGCCCGTGTAAGCGACAGCATTGTGGGCCAGACTGCCTCTGTTACCCACGTGCCTGTTGTCTTCCTAGCCCCCGCGCAGCCCCCGCCGCCCCCCGACACATTGTTGGCTACGGGCAGGAGCGGCTCAGCTGATGTGGAGGGTCAGTGTGCCGCGAGGGCGGCTTGCGGCAAGGCTGAGGAGCAGGAGGGTAAGGCGGGCGTTACTGATGTGCTTGAGGCGGTGGCCCTAAGGTGCGCAGCGGAGTGCCGTCCCCTCTCCTCGGCAGTGTCGTGTGTCTGCAGGAAGGCTGCGCGCCGCCTCAGTGAGGACGAGGAGTCGCTGTTTAGTTTTAGGACGTGCAGTTCCGGCGAGGTGGAGAGCCCGGGCTGGTGTTCCGCCTCAGAGGGCGAGGCGGACAGTGATACTGAGAGTGAGTGCAGCTTGGCGGGCTTCGTGCCGACCACCGAGGATGTGTGGCAGTGGAACCCGTCTTACGAGGAGAGCCGGCGGGACAGGAACGATGCGGCAGTGCCTCCAGACGAAGATAGCGACGCGGGGGGCTTGGCGCGGGGCCGCTGCCAGCAGGTGGTGGACGCGCCACCGCCCCCGCACCCTGTGCTTGACATCCAGGCTTTGGGTAGACTGGCCGAGTCCCTGACGCGCCATGCTATTACCCGGAAGAGGAGCCCTTCTCCCCCGAGTCGCAGGGACAGGAGCGGGACGGCGGGTGGCGAGGCGGGACCCGGGGAGGAAGGCTGTGCCTCGCCCTCTCGCCCCTCTACCGTGCTGCCAGTGCCCGATGAACCGTGCCGCCATCCAGTGCCGCGTGACTCCGCTGAGCGCCAGGCCCGCCTCTGCCACTCCTCTGCTGAGGAGAACCTCTCGGCGGGCACGCTTGGAGGCGATCTGGTGCAGGAGGAGGAGCAGCAGCAGCAGTGTGCGCCTCACGGGTCTACTGTCACCAGCGCCACCAGCCCTGCACAGTCCTCTGACACTGTGCTGCTCGAGGTGCCTCACGCCGCCACGCCCACTCTCACATCCCCCGCAGTCCAGCAGACAAGCAAAGCCCCGCCGCCTGAGTGCTGCCACGTAGTGACCCACACCGCCTTCCGCCGTCAGGAGCAGCTGGATATCAGTTTGTGCGCTACCTCCATCCCGCCACCCTGCGAGGAGGGCGGCGGCGGAGGCAGTGTGGGCGGCGAGGCGCAGCGCATCCCCACCAGCCCCGAGGCATCCGACATCTGGTGTTCGTATCAATCGGAGGCGTTGCAGACCTCCGTACCTGTCACCTATTCCTGTCCGGCCAGTGCTGCGGCCTTGCCTCCTCCTCCTCCTCCTCCTCCTCCTCCTCCTCCTCCTCCTCCTCCTCCTCCTCCTCCTCCTCCTCGTGTTCATTCCCTTCCATCATCCTTTTCCTCCCCTTCTGCTTCTCCTGCTCCTTCTGATATCTCACTTCCTTCTCCTCCTTCCACTCCTCTTCCCTCTTCCCCTCATCTCACTACTCTTTCTCCAACTCCTCCTCTCCCTCCTCCTCCACCTCCTCCTCATACTCCTCCTCCTCATACTCCTCCTCTTCCTCCTCCTCCTCCTACTCCTACTCCTCCTTCATCTCCATTTCCCTCCATCTTTACCACTCCATTGCCTTCTTCTGTTACCCCTCCTCCTCCTCCTCCTCCTCCTCCTCCTCCTCCTCCTCCTCCTCCTCCTCCTCCTCCTCCTCCTCCTCCTCCTCCTCCATCATCTTCCCTTTCCTCTCCTCTTCTTCCTCCCCCTTCCTCTCCTCCCCCTTCCCCTCCTCTCCTTCCTCTCCTTTCCTCCCCTTCCTCTCCTTCCCTCCTCCCCGTCCTCTCCTTCCCTCCTTCTCCTCCTCCCCTCCTCCTCCTCCTCCCCCTCCTTCCTCTCCTCCTCTTTCTATTCCCTCTTATTCCTCACCTCCTCTTCCTCCTCCGCCTGCTTCCTCCTCCCCCCTCCCCTCAAGTGAGTTGTGTACGGACTCTACCCAGCATTTCCTTTCATCCTCTCCTACTTCCTCCTCCACTCCTTTATCCTCTCCTCCTTTCTCTCCTTCCTCCCCACCCTCGCTCCTCCCCTCCGCGCCTGAACAGCTGCCCCGGCTATCACCGCTCGCCTCTCCATTAAGGGTGGAATCCCCATCGGTGATAGACGAGGGAACACACTCAATGGCGACCCACCCTTCCTCGGGGGCAAGAGAGTGCTGCTCCTCGCCTCCCTCTTCCCCCCCTGCCCCAATGAGTCCTGACGGGGGAGTCGATCACCTCACACCTCCTCCCGGTCCTCGCCTCCTGCACTGTGAGTCCCAACGCTCCAAGGGCCTCCCGAAGCTTGTCATCATGCAGGACATCACAGACTTACCTGTAGAAGGAGAGCAGAAGGATGTCCTGGTGGAGGAGGGTGGAGGGGAGGGGTGCCTGCCGGGTGACGCAGCGTGCCCGCCAGCGAGGGAGGCGGCGGGCGGATTGGCTGGCCCCGCCCTACCTTACCGCCCCGCCCTCCCGCTTGGGTCCTCTGGAGTCTCCAGCACCACAGGTCAGCACCCGCTGCCTGCCGGTGGGGCTGACGTGCTGCCTGGCACTGCAGGAAAAGAGTGTCTGTGTGATAGTGAGGGTGAGGGGGAGAATGGTGAGGACAGTGTCACTGCGTCACCACCTCATGGCTGCCCCGCCCCGTGTTCCCTCGGCAAGGCCACGGTGTTATGTGAAGTGCCCGGAGGCGACATGCAGGGGCCAGAGTGGAGCGACCTGGTCTGTTGGCAGTGTGAGAAGGAGTGCCAAGTGCCGCAGTGGGCTGGCACCAGCGACGGGCAGGCGGGCAGTCTTTGCCATGGCGTGGTGGGGGAGGCACACGCGGCGCACTGCCCTGGGGAGGTGGTAGGTTCGCTGCAGGTGCTGGTGGGGGAGGCGCTGTGGCAGTACCCAGTGCTGGGCCACGCCGAGCAGGGCCACCACCATGCCGGCGAGGAATGGGCACTCGTGTTGTCGGGACGCGGGTGGCGCGCAGCTATAAATAGTTGTGGTGGTGGTGGTGGTGGTGAACTGGTGACCATGAGCAGTGACAACATGGCGGGTGGTGCGGCGCCCTCGCCCGCCACCCTCCGTCCGGAGCCGCCCTCCTTTTCCGGCCGGTGCTCCTCAGTTTACGGTTTTAAGCTTAGTGGTGCGGACAGTTCCAAGGTGCGGAACCTGCTCCCCATGTTTGTGAGCAGCAGGAACACCTCCCGGGAGATTCCCGGCGGCGTGACCTTCAGAGTGAAGGGCGACGCCTCCTGGCAGACCCATCGACCCAAAAGGAACTCTGACAAGTGTGACATACGCATGTACCGCGGCGAGGAGGGCGGTGCGGAGGACAAGGACGAAAGTGGGTTTATTAAACTGTGTGGCGTCAACTTGGGTTCAGGCCCCGCCTCGCCAGACCCATATCCGCTCTTCAGATGTAACACGCTGCCGCGCAGGTTACCCTCCTATAGGTTGTCACCTCTCCCGGCCTGGCCACAAGCCTCACAGACTTCCCTGGACTCTGAAATAGTATCTTCTGTTCCTTCTTCACGTCGCCAGTCGCTGATTGAGGGCGAGGAGGGGCTGGCTGCCGCCCATGTTCAGCCGGGTGGCGACGCGGGCGGCGGCCGAGGGTCTGGGACATCCCTTCCTCGGCCGCCGCCATCCTGTGAATCAAGCAGCAACACTGCCAGTCCACCCTGGGGCCCTTCTACTCCACCACCGCCCTGGGGATCGACTGGCTCTGCGCCACCTGACACGACGCGATGTAATGTGAACAGCATTCCACGACCATACCGCGGCTCTGCCAGCAGCAGCACCAGCACCAGTCCTGTGCCCCCAGCCGTGCCTCAGCTGCATCGCCCCAGGGACTTCCTCCCAAACACTGCAGAGCACAGCGAGCCATCCCAGGAGGATGTTAACCTGCCGCTCCACCAAGACGACCTCGATCCTTGCTTCCCGTATGAACTACAGCCCCCCGCGCCGCTCCTCACCACCCGCCGAGCTACGGCACAGCGCGGCGCTGCGGGGCACGCTGACATCACTGTGCCTTCTGGCGAGACTGCTTCTGCACAGGACGCCGAGGTCAGGGTGCAGTTGACCTCATCTAACAAACCAATATTTGCTACGGACTCGATAGTCACCAGTGACGCCAGCCTTGCCTCGGGAACTTCAGCTGAGGGCGTGACAATAGCACCGTCACCAGTCGTCTCTTGGCCTCCGCGGGGCGGTAATGCGCATGGGGATACCCGGGGGGAGTCAGGAGGGCATGTAGTTACTCCTTTCACTCCTTCTCATTGCCATCGCCGTGAGCCAGAGAAGTTGGTGGAAGTGGAGACGGAGGCGTTGACGCAGGCACCGGGAGCCGCGTTTAGCCCCACGACAGATTCTGAAGACTGTCAGCCAGTCCTGAGGGAAGCGACACTGCTTGGTGGCGCAAAGCAACTCTCCAGTGACACCCTGAGAGTGACGAGACCCAACCCTCCACCCACGGAGGTCACACCTGAACCCACCCTTCCCCCTGGTGAAGAAGTGGAGGAAGAGGTAGTCACACCACCAGCATCTAAAGAGGCCACACCTGAATCCTACCATTTCTCTCCTATTGAAGAGGAGGAGGAGGAGGAGGAGGCCACCGCCACCATCACACTGGCTATTGAGGAAGACGAGGCCACACCACCGTCATCTAAGGAGGCCACACCTCAGCCTTCCCTCTTTATTTCCGAGGTCACACCGCCAGCATCCAGGGAGGCCACGCCTCAGCCCTGCCAGCCTTGTGCTTCGGAAGAGGAGGGCAAGTCTCTCGCATCTATGGATGTTACACCTCGCCCCTCTCTTCCTTTCTCTGCTCTGGAGGAGGTGACATCCCATGACTCACCTTGTTCCTTTGCACCTGAAGAAACCTCACCCCATTCCTCTTCTCCTTCTCCTCCTCCTCTTCCCCATTCAGAGGTGACTTCACCTTATCATTCAGACGAGGACACACTCTCTCCTTCCATTCTTTATCATCCTGAAGAAATTATACCTCCTCCTCCACAGTTTAAAGAAGCCACACCACCGCCTTACTCTCCCTCTCCTCCCTCTTCTGCAATTGAAGAGAAAACATTCCCTTTCTCTCCTCTTCTTTCTTCCTCTCTAAGAGAGGAAACCACATCTCCTCTGTCTGAGGTCACACTTCCTCTCTGTTCTTTTCCCCTGTCTGAGGAAGCTATGCCTCCTATCCATTCTAACGAGGCTACTATTCCTTACCACCCTCCACCTGTTGCCACTGCACAGGCTACACCACCTGTTTCCTCTCCAGTCACTCCTGAAGATGTTACACCTCCTCCTTCCCTTTACTACAGTGTTTCTGAAGAGATCACTCCCCCCTCCTCGTCCTTTCCTTCTGTTCCCTCTCAAGAAACTACATCTACTGACAAAGAGGCGACAACCTGTATGACTACCACAGAGGTCACATCTCCTCCCATCACCATCAGGGAGGTCACACCTCCCTCCATCGCGACAACTTGTATGACTACCACAGAGGTCACATCTTCCATCACCATCAGGGAGATCACACCTCCCTCCATCAAGACCAAAGAGGCCACACCTCCGTCCTTTCCTGCTGGAATGGACGAATTTGTGTCTCCACAGAGAGAATCAGTGACAGTGGGAAGTCATGGGGAAGTTGGAGAGGGTGTGGTCACCAGCCCCTGGATGAGAAGTAGTGAGGCTGCTTCAAAGACTGGAATCAGCCAGCGTGCAGCCATGCTTACCCGTCAGGCTGACAGCCCGCCTCTTCCCCGGCCTACACGCTTCCCACTGGACATCATTTGTGGCAGCAAGGTATCTGGAGAGTTGTCACCCGTGGCGGGAACCAGGCACAGGCTGTCCTCCTTGGGCCAGGTGTTGCCGCCACCAGCACACACCTCCACCAGGTCTAAGTCTGCCTCCAGAGTTGGCAGTGGTGGAACCGATCCTAATCTAAGCGCTCCACGTCAAGAGTCGGATACAGGACCAAAGGGTGGGTCTGGACAGGAACTGGGCCAAGCAGAGACCAGAACTACTCCGCTTCCCATCGTGCTGCCTCTGGACACAACGCTAAAAAACAAAATAAGACAAACCATAAACTCTTTCGCTGGGCAAGAAGCCACTCCTTCACATGATGCTGTCCAACATGATGCCTTCACCTCTGCTCCCAGCACCATACAGCAAAATGAAATGAGAGCCCAGTGCAACAAAGAGTCAGGAACAGACAAGCGTATTTCTTACTCCACTGTGTCCGGTAAAGATGCTCTTGCTGGTGAAGTCTCAGATTCTTGTGGTGGCAATAGTCCCTCTGATGTGCAAGCTGGTGATGACACTCACACCCATTCTCTTAAGATGGAAATGAAAGTTTTCATTGATGATGCTGTTGGCATTGATCAGATTGAGCATCCTGGCCAAGCTGTTACTGACGTGAACTCAGCATTTTCTGGGACGCTTTGCGAAATGAGGGCAACACAAGACATGGACACAGCTAAGGACCACCATCATTCCCAGATAGATGATACGAGTTCTGTGTCGTCTTTGCATGTTGAGTCTCGCAAGATAATCTCCAGCAGTCTGCCAGAGGAAACACCATCTGTCACAAGTGGCCAGGTTTCATCTTATGGCTTTCAAAGCCTACCTCAGCAAAAAGAAATGGAGAAAAAGATGTTCATAGATGAGGGACCCACTATCAGGCATGAAGCCCTGAAAACTCCTGATCCGTTTGTTGCTTCTACAGAAAACAAAGACACAAAGAGTCTTACTTCTTCAATCCAGGAGGAAAGGAAAGTTCAACTTGGAGAAGGTGCCATTTGTCATTTTCCAACTGAAGTGTCATCAGATGAGGCCCAGGAACGAGACGATTCCATTGAGGGAACCTTTTCAGCTGTGCGTGTCGTGGTGACTGAGGCTTGTGAGTCATCACCAGAGTGTGAGGCTGAAGGCAGCAGTCTGGCACGGGAGGAGTCTGTAGAAGAGTATGAACCTGCCCTGGAGGTTGTATCTCTAAATCCCAGCTGTACATCCAGCCACAGCTCGATCAGTGGTGCCACGGTGGTGACTCTGGGCAGTCACAGCCACACCCCTGAGCTGCCACTTCCTGATGAAGATGCTGAGGAGGAGTTTGTGGACGCTACAGATGGCACAGAAGGATGTCAAGAGACTCCACCCAGTTCCAAGTCTAATAGAAATGAAACATTACCTGAGGAAGCACCAAGAGTCTCGCTTGTTGGGGCTTCACTGAAGGCGGAGTGTGAAACCCCTGAAGATGGCTCTGCTTCTTCTGGTTGCCAAGCCACTTATGCTGACCTGCCAGCCTCGGCCTCAGCCTCAGCCTCAGCCTCGGCCTCCTCAACCGGGTCAGATACGTGGTGGACCTCAACTGGCGGCCCTGTGGCACGACGAGACCTCTTTCCTCTGGATGAGGATGAGGACGAGGCCCAGTGGCGTGCTGCTCATGCCGCAGTCCAACCAGAATCAGATGAAGAACCTCCTGGCTATGAGAGTGATGAGGACTTTGCTGCTATGGACGCTGACATGCAACGTCTTGAGGAGAAGCTTAAGAAATTTGAAAGGGAGCTTGGTGGCAATGATGGAAGTGTCGTAGACGACTGTAGCAGTGACAAAAGGGAATCTATCATCTCCCCACCACGGTCCTCTCAAGGCAATGAGTCACTGCGACTCATCATCCCAGAAGTGTTTCCATCCCGTCGTTCTACACAGACCAAGCATCTCAGCCTCATGACCCAGCTGGAGGTGCACCAGTATGGGGACTCTGCCAGCGAGTCAGAGAACGAATCTCGAATGTCCTCCTCCAGCGACTCGGCTGACTTTCTTTTTGTGAAGACCAAGGTGAAGGTGAAGCCTGGTGAGCGCATCAGTCGGTCACTGGACCAGCGACGTGCCAAAAACCTCCACATCTTAGGCAAGTCCTCTGGAGACACTAAGAACAAAGAGAAGGAAGGTGCCTGCCTCTTTGAAGAACGAGTCGACTTGAGCAGCCTCGTTATACCACTAGAATCGGCGGGAGAGGAGTCTTTCAGCAAACCCTGTTCTGAGAGTATTAGTAGTGACAAGGTTGATGATATGAGAAATACTCAGACAGTAGAAGAGACGATGCCTGACGAAAGTATGTGTGAGCCCTTCACTGCAGAGGCAGACGATGTGCTGTGGGGTGATGAGGACCACCTGCTCCTGGGCTACATCTGGCATGAAGATGATATGGCTGCTGTAGACTTTGAGGGCTTAGAAGATTTTCAGAGCTTTGAGGGACAGGAAGCTCTCATGTTCATGTTTGAAGACGATGATGAGGATGAAATAGTTAGTGATGAAGAGAGCGAGGGTGATATGCTGCTGGAATCTCGTGACGAGGCTGACATCTCCCCTGGCGAGTACATGGCTGATGAGAGTGAAGGTGAAGGTGACAGCCGCCGCTCCCGGACATTACCCGCTGCCAAAAGTTCAGAAAATACTTTCGTGGCGGCTTTCAAGAATGGCCTCAGGAAAGCCTCTAAATATTTTGGCCCCAAGAGTGATGCCCGTGTCAAGAAAGTGAGTGGTGGTGGGAGGGACTCTTCACAGGATATTATTTCACCCACACCACCAGCTCGCACTGGAATGGAGGATGACACCACTGCCGGCGTATACAACGTACAGAGTGGGTTGGTGGGTGGACCTGTTTCCCATCATGCCCCATTCAGTGACACTGAAAGTGTTGACATTTATTCTTGCAGCTCTGGCGAATACTATGCTGCGCCAGCCATGTGTGTCAACACATCAGATGAGGATCCAAGCCTTGCCCTCAGTAAGGCCTCCACCCCTCAGACAGAAGCACCAAGCCAGCCACCAGTGCCACCCCGACGCTGGTCCAACCGCAAGTCTCGAGTGGTTCAAGAGGTAGACACATCTCCTCGAGGACATGCAGGGGCAGTGCAACAGCCCATTGCTGTCCCTCCCATTACTTCACTTCCAGCAAGCCCTCCACCCCATGCTGGCATTCCACGTTCCGAACACCACACCAATGGGTCTAAGGAGATGTCATCAAGCCCTGCTGTGGTGCCGCAACCCATGGGCAGGACGGTGGGATCACCAGTGTGGGAGGGGTACTGTCCCCCTGCAGCCCCCTTTCCAGGCACACATATGCTGCCCCACCAACCCTGTGTGCCTGGCATGCCCTGGGCTGTTGATCCATATGCACGAGTTCCTGAGGCTGCCCACCATCAGCATCAGCACGCTGTTCCCAATCACAGACTAGCTCATACCTCCCCAACACACCCTGCCCACCCCTATGTCACCCCCGACGCTGTCCTCCCCTATCCTTGTGAAGCTCACCACGCCGCTTACTCTCACCCTTGTGCTGGTCACCTCGCTGCCTCCCACGCCTCCCCCATGGCTCCCCACATTGCCTCCCACTCCCACAAACCCACTTCTATTAAGCAGCTAAAACGTAAACAGCAGGAAAGGATTCTTCGCCAAGAGGCTGAAGAAGGCCTGGAAGCAGCTGGCTGTGCGTTCTGTGTGGGAATGCCGCAGGTGCGCCAGCAGCCGCCACAACACGCCGTCCACTGGCGCCAGTCCAGCCCTCACCCTCATGCCTCCAGCGACCGGCGCTCCTGGCCGCCCCGCGTAAGTTGTCTCGTGACACTCAGACGCAGGAGTCTCCCTACCCTTGCCTGCACTAACGGGCCTGCCTTGACCACAGGACGGTCTGCCCTACCCCCCACCCTCACACACACCATCCCTAGTAACCCCATGCCTGTGTGTTTGGTTACCACCTCGGCCACCCTCCACCCTCACCCTTCCCAGAGTGAGGACTCCCTGGTCAGTGAGGGCTGGGGGCGACGCTCCTTCCTAGATACCCACTCCACCACCCAGGGCTTAACTTCCTCCTCAGGATCTGACAGTGACCCTTACTGGACCCCCGTCACACGCCTGCCTGTCGCCCCCACCCCTGGTGTGCCTCTCTCACCCTCTCTTGCCTGCAGTAGCCCATCATCCCTGCCGGGTGCAGGCCCCTGCACGGCCACAGCCCACACCCAACACACTATTTTAGACCTTGAACCCTGGATGCCTCTCCCCAGCCATCCCCAAGACCAGCCTGCCTCGCTGCCCCGTGAGGTCAGGACGCCCACAGGACAAGGCCGCACGCAGAACCAGGCCTCCCCCTACCACCTCCGACCCTTTATTGCCGCCAGCAGCGTCTCCGCCTCCGCTGTTAACTGGCCAGCGTGTGTGGGCTCACTAACCCCGCTGCTGGCCGTGGCCCTCG
>NC_059286.1:7538181-7540681 GCF_017591435.1 Portunus trituberculatus
AGTATTGGAGGAGGTGGTATAGTTGCGGTAGGCAAGGAGGAGGAGGAGGAGGAGGAGGAGGAGGAGGAGGAGGAGGAGGTGGAGGTGGTGGTGGTGGTGGTGGTGGTGGTGGTGGTGGTTATGAATGATTGAATTACAGGTTTCATGGTGAACTGGACTGCCATGAACACACACACACACACACACACACACACACACACACACACACACACACACACACACACACACACACACACACACACACACACACACACACACACACACACACACACACACACACACACACACACACACACACACACACAGTATTTCCTTATCTAATCATGAAACAAAGACTAAATTAAACATTCTAAGAAACATTTACTTGGAAAAAAAGAGAAAAATATGCGTGACTCAGAGAGAGAGAGAGAGAGAGAGAGAGAGAGAGAGAGAGAGAGAGAGAGAGAGAGAGAGAGAGTTTCGCAATACACATCTTCTCTCCTTTCACAGCAGCTGTTTATTAATTGAACAGTAACGAAATGCTGTGATGTGTCTGTCTGATGAAGGGGAGTCTAATGGTGCTGTTTTGTTGCTGTGCTAGGTGTAATGCTGTTCTGGTGCTGTGTTGGTGCTGTTCTAATGCTGTTCTAATACTGTTCTGGTGCTGTGAAGATACTGTGGTGGAGCTGTTCTGGTGCTGTGCTGGTGCTGTTCTAGTGCTGTTCTAATGCTGTTCTGGTGCTGTTCTAATGCTTTGCTGATACTTCTGGTGCTGTGCTGGTGCTGTTCTGTTGCTGTTCTAATGCAGTTTTGGTGCTGTGCTGATGCTGTTCTGGTGCTGTTCTAATGTTGTTCTGGTGCTGTGCTGGTGCTGTACTGGTTGTAATACTGTTCTGGTGCTGTTCTAATGCTGTTTTGGTGCTGTGCTGGTGCTGTTCTAATGCTGTGCTGGTGCTGTTCTAATGCTATTTTGGTGTTTTTCTAATGCTGTTCTTCTGCTAAGGTTGTGCTGTGCTGGTGCTGTGCCGATGCTGTGGAAAAATTAAACTGTAGAAAATAAAATAAATATACAACTTTTTCTTCGTATTTGTATCGTCAATGTTTTTTTTTATCTATTTGTTTATTTATTTATTTATTTATTTATATATTTATTTATTTATTTTTATGGGCGTGGGAAAATTTTAATACCGTTAATTAATTTTACCTGTATTTTGTTATTAATGTTCTCTTTCTCTCTCTTTTCAGGTGAGTGGCGGCCGGTTGTGAGTAAGTCAAGAGAGAGAGAGAGAGAGAGAGAGAGAGAGAGAGAGAGAGAGAGAGAGAGAGAGAGAGAGAGAGATAAACAAGGTAAGTTAACGTAAGTTCTGAACCATGAGAGAGAGAGAGAGAGAGAGAGAGAGAGAGAGAGAGAGAGAGAGAGAGAGAGAGAGAGAGAGAGAGATGAGATGTGAGTGAGACGAGGAGGAGGAGGAGGAGGAGGAGGAGGAGGAGGAGGAGGAGGAGGAGGAGGAGGAGGAGGAGGAGGAGGAGGAGGAGGGAAGAAGAAGAAGAAGAAGAAGAAGAAGAAGAAGAAGAAGAAGAAGAAGTCCATCATCAGTAAGAAAATCAACAAACTGAAAACAAAAAAAGGAAAAAAAAAGAAAACAAATACACGACAAATGGAGGAGGAAGAGGAGGAGGAGGAGGAGGAGGAGGAGGAGGAGGAGGAGGAGGAGGAGGAGGAGGAGGAGGAGGAGGAGGAGGAGGAGGAGGAGGTGAAAGAGTCGTGACGCTAACCCACAAATTTGAAGGGAGAGAAAAGTGAGCATGAAGGTGAAAGTTTAGGAACCTTACCTCTCTCTCTCTCTCTCTCTCTCTCTCTCTCTCTCTCTCTCTCTCTCTCTCTCTCTCTCTCTCTCTCTCTCTCTCTCTCTCTCTCTCTCTCTCTCTCTCTCTCTCTCTCTCTCTCTCTCTCTCTCTCTCTCTCTCTCACACACACACACACCTGTACCTAAGAGAGGGAGGAAGGAAGGAAGGAAGGAAGGAAGAAAGAAAGAAAGAAAGAAAGAAAGAAAGAAAGAAAGAAAGAAAGAAAGAAAGAAAGAAAGAAAGAAAGAAAGGAGGGAGGGAGGGAGAGAAGCAAGGAAGGAAATACAACGGAAGATAATGGTTTGGTATGGAGAGAGAGAGAGAGAGAGAGAGAGAGAGAGAGATACACAAAATCTCTTTACTGGCCAATTAGTGTGAACATGCTTTGCGAGAGAGAGAGAGAGAGAGAGAGAGAGAGAGAGAGAGAGAGAGAGAGAGAGAGAGAGAGAGAGAGAGAGAGAGAGAAAGTACTCCCCTCCCCTCCCCTCTCTTTCCCTCCCCCTCCCCATTCCACCACCTCTCCTTCCTCGTGCTTCAGTGGTGTAAACAATATTAAGTGTGAGGGAGGCTGCCCAGCTGACTCACAACACACCACACCGTCACGTATCGTATAGCTCCCCCGTGGACGCTGGAGGTGGCTGGGTCCGCGGGGGTGAGGCTGGGGAAGGTGCTA